>NC_052509.1:66066354-66113854 GCF_014356525.2 Nilaparvata lugens
ACATGAAACGTATCATTTTATCTATGATAAAAAATAATTGAGAATATTTTCAGCAAAGAGTGAAATTTCTCGTATACAAATATAAAATTGATGCGGATAATATTTTTGGATGATTTGAAGAAGAATCTTCAGATTTTTATAAACTGATTGGGTTTTTGAAGCACGTATTCTCAAGTTCTATCAGCCATGAGTAATATTATAATTATATTAAATGGAAGGAATTAATGGAGGGAAGTAGTTTAGCTTTTTAACGGTGAAGAGCGGAAATAGTAGAGAGAGAGAGAGAGAGATGAGAGAGAGAAGAGAGAGAGAGAAGAGAGAGATTGATTGAGTACTCTATTTATGTAATTACAATATAAATGGCCTATAGACTTAAATAAAATAGCTAAAAATACAGCAAAATTATAGATGAATTTACATAATATATAATATTTACCTTATAACAACAACTTTAAAAAAATCAATAGCGAAACACATAGAACAAGATATAATGTACATAAATTTGAATGCTATGTTTCAAAAACTCACTTTAATTCGAGAACAATGATTTATATTGCACCAAGAATAATAAATAGTATCCCAAACGATCTCATAAATCAACAAATAATAACGAAGTATATTACATTGAAAATAAAAACTGGATAATTCAAAGAATATTACTTTGATATCAAAATAATATAGCTTCCATTTTGAAGGTCTCTTGCAAAATATTTTTGTTACAAATTGTTAAGGATGTGTATGATTAGAATTACATATGTTTAGAAATCCTCGAGTGCAGCATTTATTATTCATTTTTTCCTCTCTTAGTATTGGGCGCTACTCCTACTGGCGGACAAGTTCTCACTTTTGCCAGTAGATTTCCACCAAGCTTATGCTATTTGAAGTGTTGAATGATAATCCTCAATCCATTTAGTTTGATTGTGTATTATTATAGCTATTACTGGTTGGGGATAGAAGTATTAATGCTATCATGTTTTAATTATCATTTTCTAGTAAGGAATGTTTTTTATTTGAATTGATTGTGGTGAATTTCATTTGTGTGTTATAATTACATGTTTGTACCTACTGTGTGGAAATAAATTTGAATTTGGATAGACTAAGAAAATAATTTTTGAACTGTATATGTTACGAAAAAAGCAATTTGTAATAACTGAAGATAATATATTGTTATGCATCTACATAAATTGGCGGAGCTTTGGACATATGTCCATTCTTCGTAAAGAATATTCAAAATATCCTTCCCACTAACTCCCTACCACCCTACCAAATTATTATTATTAAAATTAAGAGAGGGAGAGAGAGAAAAAGAGAGAGAGTGTGAAAGAGAGAGACAGAATTGAATTGCCTTAATTAAGGATGGAATTTGGACTCAAGATCCTCTCTGACACACAACCCTAGAGAGAGAGAGAGAGGGAGAGAGAGAGAGAGAGAAGAGAGAGAGAGAGAGAGAGAGAGAGAGAGAGTGAGAGATTGATTGATAGATTGATTGATTGAGTACTTTATTCATGTACGTTACAATATATACTGGTTTATACAGAGAGAGAGAGAGAGAGAGAGAGAGAGAGAGAGAGACACAGAGTGAGAGAGAGTGAGTGGGTGAGAGTGAGAGAGCACATAGATTACATAGAGCATAATATAGAAACAAAGGTAGAAACGCAAATGGGTGACCAGATGTTGTGAATGTAAATGTCTCAGACAGAATAAATTCCATGAGAGAAGTCTCATTAGACCAAGTGAATCTAGATGAGAATCTAAATGCTTTTTTATTGGAGAATCAATTAAACTCTTCAGTTTCGTCTAGTGTATTTATAATGAATCCTACAATTATTGACATTGAAATTGTAATTGCCAGGACGGTTTACAGCGACGTTGGCCTCCTCAACCATAATCCTCCAATCAAGAGAAGGCTGGGCTCACTTTATGTGGTGGCATCGAACTCATTTGCATTCAGAATTGTCATCAAAGTTTTCTTACGTCTGTGCTCCTCTAATATTCTTGAGAACGTTGTTAGCCGAGCACGCTTTGACTGCCTATAGTGAGGTGCACGTTATAATGGCAGTGGAGAAAGATAGGAGAACAACGTTGCCGATCCTCTGTCTTGTCAATCCCTTCTATAGACTGTGGCTGATACAGGTTTATTGATGTAGTATTAACTGTTCACTCTAGTTTGAAATAATCAATCATATCTTATTAAGCAAGAATTTATATTTTTTAATACATTCATATTGAATTTTCATAAGATAAAATATTTTGTTGAATAATTATTTATTCTAAATTGTTAAAAGAAAGCAGAACAACGTTCTCTGTCTTGTCTATGCCTGTAGCTGATACAGGTTATTGATGTCATTATTAAATGTTCATTCTCGTTTAAAATGATCAATTATATTTTACTGAGCAAGAAATTATATTTTTCAATAGTCTCATGATGAATTTCCATAATCAAGATGAAATATTTTGTTAAATAATTATCAATTTTACATTGTTAAAAGACGATCTGGCAACAGAGCAGAGCGAGAAAGAGACAACGCTATCGGCTTCGTTGAATGATAGACAAGGATAGTAATACCATTGCTAATCAAACATTGCTATTATAACGTGGACCCCTTTATAGAAACATGAATAAATCATAGGTACTAGAATAAAATAGAATAGAATGCTTTTTTCCTCCATTTCCTCAAAAATATTTCGCCATTTACATTCACTGTTTTATGAAAATTGAAGTGAAGAAGTTGAAAAAGAAGAAGAAGAAGAAGAAGAAGAAGAAGAAGAAGAAGAAGAAGAAGAAGAAGAAGAAGAAGAAGAAGAAAGAAGAAGAAGAAGAAGAAGAAGAAGAAGAAGAAGAAGAAGAAGAAGAAGAAGAAGAAGAAGAAGAAGAAGAAGATGAAGAAGAAGAAGAAGAAGAAGAAGAAGAAGAAGAAGAAGAAGAGAAGAAGAAGAAGAAGAAGAAGAGAAGAAGAAGAGAAAAAGAAGAGGAAAAAAATAAAAAGAAGAGTACAAAAGTGAGGGTAAAATGAAAAGCAAGATTAAAGAAAATTCCTTCAACCACATCCGTTCAATCATGTTAAATTCTAAGCAAAATCATTCGCAAGTTGAATCATGTTTCCACTAAATTTAGTCAACTGCTAGCAGATGTTGAATATTGTGTATTTGAAGCACCGACTTCTCTGTTAGTTAAATACAAGAGGGGAATCTATTATGGCAGCTAAGTCACGCAATTCATCTGCACGATAGAATAATGGCTAACGCTGTTTTCCCAGTCCAGCAATAATAATTGAAAGTTCAAATACACTCGAAAGTCGCCCAATACTTGTCAAATTGTTTGGACCGAGCTATAACAATTCAACTATTACAATTTGGAGGTTGGAATTTGATTGTATAGGTTATAATCTGATGTAGAGAGTGAGTACATTTGAGTGAATACTCATTATCAGATAAATTCATTCATTCATTCATACAATAAGTGCATCATCAAAATGATAGGGAGAGGAGAAATAAGGTAACCTTGTGCTATTACTCTCCCAAATTTAAATCCTTAGTTTAAATAATGAAAATAACGTTTTGGTAGAGAGTTAGTGGGGAGGATATTTTTAATATTCTTTCCAAAGAATGGACATTGATATGTCCAAAGCTCCGCCAATTTATGTAGATGCATAACAATATAATTATTATCTATAGTTATTATATTACAACTTGCTTTTACATATCATATACAGTTCAATAATTATTTTCTTAGTCTATATTATGTAAATTCATCTATAATTTTGCTATATTAAAAGCTATTGTATATAAGTGTATAAGCCAGTATATATTGTAATCTACATAAATAAAGTACTCAATCAATCAATCAATCAATTTAGATAAGGTTACACATAGTCCGAAATACGTTGAATTCTAACACTATAGTGAGGTCCACGTTATAATGGCAGTGTTTGATTAGCAATGGTATTGCTATCCTTGTCTACCATTCAACAAAGCGGAAAGCGCTATCTCTTTCTAGCAAAATGTTGACAGATCATCTTTCAACAATGAATAATTAACTTAATCTCAACTATGAAAATTTATTGAAAAATAATGTTTTAAAAAATGAATACTCATTTCCATGTAGATAAGGTTAGGTTAGGTTATCTCTTTCTAGCAAAATGTTGACAGATCTGTATTTAACAATGTAGAATTCATAATTGATCAACAAAATATTTCATCTTAATTGATGAAAATTCATTATGAAATTATTGAAGAATATAATTTTTCAAATGAATACCCATTTCCATGTACTTTATGTGTAGTTGAGAAGTTGATATTGTGGTAATTATTCATATTGAATGAAAAAGACTGAGAAATTGTCAAAAAACACTGATCTATTGATAATTAGAAAGACCGGTTTCGGTTATTACACCATTGTCAATCTCTGATAAACTAAAACTAAATACAAGAGCAGCAGAATACTCATTCTGTAATGAGTACCGGTATTCTCTTGACAATGGTGTAATAACCGAAACCGGTCTTTCTAATTATCAATAAATCAGTGGTTTTTGACAATTTCTCAATCTTTTTCATTCAACATTTCCATATAGATAAATGTAGTCAAAATGAGGTAGATGAGCTGCCGACACTGAGATAGATTTCTCATTTTATTCGGGGTTTTTTTTGAGAAAGTGTTACTATTGTAGGATGGGAAGAGTGAGGATAATCTAGTCATTAATAGATAATTCTGTTATAGATGATGCTCACTTGATATTGATGATAATGAGAAGAAAAAACAGGATTGAATTAAACCATAATTATCAGGCCTACATGACCAGTTTTAGAGCATACTATGTGGATATTTTTAATGAAGAAAATGGAACGTGCTCGAGGTGCTACCGTTGGATGGGTGACTGTTACAGCCAGCTCCATTCATTGACAGTTATGACCTCCAAAATCACTTTCTGGTAGTTCGCAATCAACCTAAACCCACAATTGACCTTCCAACCTAAAGCTGGATTGTATACAACAGTGACAGTGAACAGAGAAAAAATCATTCTCACGATTTCAAGAAAAAGACGTAGATGTTGTCAATACCACTATATTTGTTCAACATTTAGTTCACATTACAGAACTAGGTTATATGGCAACACCCACTACATCTCCAGCTAAACTCAGTTTTGGTTCTGTAAAATGAATTAATTTTCGAATAAATAAAAGTGGTATTGACAATATCCAAGTCTTATTCTTTCAATTATGGAGAAGTATCACAACATCTCATACCATACAAAATGCGTGTTTCGGATGGACACGTTAAGCCGTCGGTCCCAGCTGCCTAAAAAGCAGTCGTTAGGTCATGTCAGAGGCCCTGAAATTGATCAGTTGCGACCTGAAAACTCTGACACCAGACCTGAGCCAGCCAGGTCACTCGATATTATTATTATTATTATACCATACAATCATATTATCATCATTCTCACGAGTTATAATTGAACATTTCTCACTCAGTCCGGCAGAGTATGTATGAATGATACCATTAGAACATATGGGCATAATATTTCCACTGTTAAAACAACACTGTTGTTCCACTGTTGTTCAAACAACAACTAACCACCTAATGACTTACTAAACACTAACTAATTAATAATACGCACAAAAAAACTAGAACTCTACTCTACTCTAGAACATGGTACGCCATAGTGGAGTAGATCAATTTCCACACAGAAAAATCTAAACAAGTAGAGGACACATAAGAATTTTTGTAACTAACCATTGTATGTAATATCGTAATTTATCTAATATTTTGTGTAATTGATGTTGTAGTTTTAGTTTTTTTGGGAAATAAACATTTTATTCATTTATTCATTTTCATTCACTGTTGTGTACGAGTCCAGCTTTAGTCGTCTAGCCTATCCTGGCCTACTCTATTCTAATGAAAGGAACTCGTTCAAAAAAAGGAAATTTATAGAAATACCAAACAAATTCTTTGAAATTTATGATTTCTCAACTGTATACGATTTTAAAAGCGGGATCAGAGGTCTCTCTAAGTTTTGTAAGGAGCCTTGGATATAATAAAATTTGGAAGGATGAAGAAGGAGATATATTATTGAAAATCCCAAGTATGCATTCAATATTCCAGGCTCCATTATGTCATTGCACTCAACTAAGTTGCTCGATGCTCCTGTCTTCTTGAATCTTGCAATATTTTATTTAATTCTAGGATTGAAATTGAGATTGAAATAAATGGATGAATGGATAAAAGGATGAATATTGGAACTTGGGTGGGATTGAGAGCAAGCTGTATTATTGTTTTATTTTGTTGAATGAATTTCTTGAAATAAAGAAACTTTTAACGATGCTCTTGTCTTCTTGAAATTTTGCAATACTTTATAAAATTCTAGGATTGAAATTGAAACAAATGAATGAATGGATAAAATGATGAATTGTAGCATGGATAGGATTGAGAACAAGCTGTTCTATTGTTTTGTTTGTTGAATGAATTTTTTGAAATGAAGAAACTTTTGTCTGTCTGTCTGTCTGTCTGTCTGTCTGTCTGTCTGTCTGTCTGATAATAACAGAGCAGGGGAGCCAATAAATTATAGAAAGGTTCAGATAGAAGGTAGTATTTTGTTCTATTCAATTCAAAGTTTTCTCAGCCATAGTTTTCTGTAGAACTATAGCATGACTTCACTTTTTTTAAAATAGTTTTCTCTGCACTACTGAGTACATAGCAGATTTTGAATATTTGAATATTTGACAAGATGTTATCTCAACTATAGTAATAGTTGGCCCAAAGTTACACCCTTGTCAAACACCTCAAGGTGTTATATATATATATATATATATTTATTTATATATTATTTTATTTATTTATAATTTTTACTAAGTAGCACTGATTGGGAGAAAGAAACTAAGGATACTCCTTGTACCATTTTTCTCCCAAATTTGGATAACATTTTAAAAGTCCGAGATAGGGTTATGGTTTCACTTTTCTAAAATTTAGTCTATTTTCACTAAAAAAACAACGAAAACTAAGAATTTTAAATTTTGATGGTTGAAAACAGAATAAAAAACAAAAATATCACACTCAAATCACCATTAATTAGAACGTTTTTGCGTAATTTGACAAAATTTAGAGCCAGAAAAAAGACAACTCACTATTCAGAACAGCTGTTTCTCATATTTGACTCTCATAGTTAGGAGAGAATTGAACTTGGAAAGTTATTTCAACAAAGAAAATGAGTTCACTTGCAGTTGGCCTAATCTTGCATCGTTGTCAAACCCTCCAAAGAGTGAAAAGAGTTCACACTCCAAGGTGTGAAAAAGAATTAAACTTCTAAATGTAACAGAATGTAATATTATTATATATTTGTAATATTACTATTATAATACCAATTTTATAGTAATAGTTGGCCTAGACTAGCTCTATTGTCGATCACTATAAGGAGTTAGGAAAGAATTGAACTTGAAATGTTCTTCCAACAAAGAAAATGAGTTCATTCACAGTTGGCCTAATCTTGCTCGTTTTTGATCCCTCCAAGGTGTGAAAAAGAATTAAACTTCTAAATGTAACAGAATGTAATCTCAGTTATTATAGTAATACTTGGCCCAATAGCTCCATTGTCGATCTCTGCAAGGAGTTAGGAGAGAATTTGAATGTTATTATTCCTGCAAATAAAATGAGTTCAGTAACAGTTAGCTTAATCTTGCATCTTTGTCAAACTCTCCAAGGTGCTAAGAAGAATTGAGCTTCTGAATCGATCAAAATTTTATTGCTATTCTTCGTTTTTTTCCCTTCTTACTAATTTAGTTTCAGTTTGTGTAAACAATTGATTTTCAATGAGGCTTGTTTTGGCATGAAGCTGTAAGCCTCTATATGTTGTTGTAATTTTTCTATTGATGTAAATAAATAAATAAATAAAATGTCAAAAACGAACTAAATCTCAATTAGTAATTAATAGTTGACCTAACCTATTACTGTTGTTAATACCTTCAAGGATTAGGAGGGATTTGAGCTTGAAATTCTATTCCCACAATGAAAATAATCATTGGAACATTGTAGATTGACTATGAAGATGATGATATTTGGCATGAACAAAGTCTAATCTCAAAATTATGGTTATACTTGGCTTCATGTCTATCTCTACAAGGAGTTATGAGAGATTTGAATATTATTCCAACAAATAAAATGAGTACAGTTGGCCTGATCTTGCATCTTTGTCAATCCTTTCTAGGTGCTGGGAAAGAATTGATATTGAAATTTCATTCATACAAAAATATGAGTTTAGTAATAGCTGGCCCAACTTTGTACTGTTCTTTATACGTTTAAGGAGTTAGGAGAGATTTAAGCTTGAAATTCTATTCCCACAATGAGAATAATCATTGGAACATTGTAGATTAACTATGAAGATGGTGAATATTTGGCATTAACAAAGTCTAATCTCAAAATTATGGTTATACTTGGCTCCATTGTCGAAGAGGGAATTTGAATATTATCCCAACAATTAAATGGTTCAATTGGCCTAATCTTGCATCGTTGTCAATCCCTCCAAGGTGCTGGGAAAGAATTGATTTTGAAATTTCATTCATACAAAAAATATGAGTTCAGTAATAGCTGACCTAACTAGTTAACTAGTGATAGTTTGTACTGTTATTTATACCTTCAAGGAGTTAGGAAAGATTTGAGCTTGGAATTTTATTCCCACAATGAAAATAATCAATGGAACATTGTAGATTAACTCTGAAGATGATGAATATTTGGAATGAATAAGGTATAATTTCAAAATTATGGTAATACTTCCCGAAGAGAATTTGAATATTATCCCAACAAATAAAATGAGTACAGTTGGCCTGATCTTGCATCTTTGTCAATCTCTCCAAGGTGCTGGGAAAGAATTGATCTTGAAATTTTATTTGCACAAAAAATATGAGTTTAGTAATAGCTGGTCAGATCTTACACCGTTGTCAATCCCTCCAAGGTGCTGGGAAAGATTTGATCTTGATTTTTTTGCACAAAAATATGAGTTTGTTAATAGCTGGCCTAACCTTGTACCCTTGTCATCCCATCAAGGAATTGGGGAAGTATAGAACTCCAAATTTTATTTGCACAAAAAATATGAGTTTAGTAATAGCTGGCCTGATCTTACACCATTGTCAATCCCTCCAAGGTGCTGGGAAAGAATTGATCTTGAATTTTTCTGCACAAAAATATGAGTTTGTTAATAGCTGGCCTAACCTTGTCCCTTGTCAATCCCATCAAGGAATTGGGGACGTATAGAGCTCCAAATTTTATTTGCACAAAAATATGAGTTTAGTAATAGCTGGCCTGATCTTACACCGTTGTAAATCTCTCCAAGGTGCTGGGAAAGAATTGATCTTGAATTTTTTTGCACAAAAATATGAGTTTGTTAATAGCTGGCCTAACCTTGTACCCTTGTCAATCCCATCAAGGAATTGGGGAAGTATAGAGCTCCAATTTTATTTGCACAAAAATATGAGTTTAGTAATAGCTGGCCTGATCATAAACCGTTGTCAATCCCTCCAAGGTGCTGGGAAAGAATTGATCTTGATTTTTTTGCACAAAAATATGAGTTTAGTAATAGGTAGCCTGATCTTACACCATTGTCAATCCCTCCAAGGTGCTGGGAAAGAATTGATCTTGAACTTTTTTGCACAAAAATATGATTTGTTAATAGCTGGCCTAACCTGTACCCTTGTCAATCCCATCAAGGAATTGGGGAAGTATAGAACTCCAAATTTTATTCGCACAAAAAAGAAATAAATTGAGGAATGGTAGTCCTAACCTGGCATCGTTGTCATTCGGTAGGGGGCATGTATCCTGCCTCGGCGGGAGGACAGGGGTTAGCCCCCATTTCTCGATGAACTCTATGCGGGAAATGGTGGCCGGTTGGTTAGGTCAGGGCCCCCTCGGGCCCCCAGGGCCCCGCGGCCTCAGGCGCCTCAGTAGGGGTGCCCCAAGGGGGGATCAGGTCGCGAACTGGCACCGCACCTTGACGCATCCTCCATCTACGAGTTCCGCACTTCAACTGAGGACTCTGAACTGACTCTACCCCCCTTCAGGTCCTTACCACTGTTCCTCCCTTCAGATCCCCCCACGCACCCCCATGCGCACCACACACGGCTGCCAACCCTACGCCCGCCGAAACAATCTCACGACTGCCAACTTAAAACCGCTATCGCCCAGCCGGTGACCTATCTCTTGGCTGACATGTGATCTGCATGCCGCAAATCAAACATTATTGTGAAAAATTTGACACATAATTATACAGTTATTTGGTTCCCAAAGTGAGGTCCACGTTATAATGGCAGTGTTCGATTAGGAATGGTATTAAATAGAAAATAAATAAATAAATAAATGCTTCATTCAACCAATAAAAATAAATAAATAACATTATAATCACATTCAAGTACACAAACGCATTTCACAATCATTAAACATTCAATAATGAAATAATAAATAAACAGAACCCTATGTGTAGATAAAACAAATAAAATAATACAATATTTAAAAAATGAAATAAAATGGGATATAATAATGAATGATAATAACAATGAAAGGTAAGTGCCCTGTATTGCTATCCTTGTCTATCATTCAACAAAGCCGATAGCGCTATCTCGAATCAATAATCAATTAACAAATTATTTCATCTTAATTATAAAATTATCGAAAAATATAACTTCTTGCTTCATAAAATATAATTGATCATCTTGAACGAGAATGAACAGTTAATATTACATCAATAAACCTGTATCAGCTACCGTCTATAGGAGGCATTGACAAGACAGAGGTTTGGCAACGTTGTACTTCTATCTTTCTCCACTGCCATTATAACGTGGTTCTCACTCTAGGAACCATCCACACAACTTTCCTCAAATTAAGGACTAGCGGATAGCGCTATCTCTTTCTCGATTTTATCTGTTGCCAGATCGTCTTTTAACAATGTAGAATTAATAATCAATCACAAAATATTTCATCTTAATTATGAAAATTTATTATGAAATTATTGAAAAATATAATTTTCTTGCTTAATTAAATATAATTGATTTTTCAAATGAGAATATCACATCAATGATAATGAATAAATACATTTTTTTTATTTTAGTAAAATAAATTTTTATATTGTCTAAACAGCTGATACTCTCACTCAGCGGTCAGGGTTTTGCCCTTGCTGGGCGGTGCCATGTAATTTTAATTTATTTGTAAAATAGCATAATATATTACTATAATCTAGAATATTTCTTTTGTAAGTTTTTTATTTTGCATTTTGTTTTTATGGGCAATAAAGATGTTTAAAAAAAATGAAACTGTATCATACGCTCTATAGAAGGCATTGACAAGACGGAGGATTGGCAACGTTATGAAATTATTGAATAATATAACTTCTTGCTTAATAAAATAGAATTGATTTTTTTAAACGAGAATATTACATCAGCAATGAAACTGTATCATACCGTCTATATAAGGCATTGACAAGACAAAGGATTGGCAACGTTATGAAATTATTGAAAAATATAACTTCTTGCTCAATAAAATATAATTGATTTCTTAAAAAAAAATATTACACCAATGAACCTGTATCATACCGTCTATAGAAGGCATTGACAAGACAGAGGATTGACAACGTTATGAAATAATTGAAAAATATAACTTCTTGCTTAATAAAATATAACTGATTTTTTAAACGAGAATATTACATCAGCATGAAACTGTATCATACCGTCTATATAAGGCATTGATTGACTAGACAGAGGATCGGCAACGTTGTTCTTCTATCTTTCCTCATTATAACGATGGCCACACTATAGTTGGGATAGTTAATTAGTGATTATTAATGAAACTAAAAGTTAAGATACTGTTTCATATTGGACTATTGAAATTTTCTCAGCTATCAAACTGGTAAAACCATCCTGATTCTTAAGGATTTACTCTTAAACTAATCAAAAACTTAGCAAAAACCTGAAAAAAAAAACAAAAAACTGAAAGCGATTACACCACTCCAAACATACAAGTATCTACAATTTGACACAGCAATGCAATACATGAATTATATCACAAAATATACCCATAACTCGGCAGCCTCCAGGAGAATTTCGCCAATATTTTACAGTAGAAGTAAGAATAATATACATGACTCAACATCCTTGGTTTACCCACGTCTACCAACTGTATAACTGTGCAAACTTAGCACAGCTCACTTTCAATGGACTCAACAAACGTTCCTTGATATCTTTCTACATCAAGATTCTAAAAGAATCAAGCATCCCCAATGCCATTTGGCTTTCAGACAAACATTTGGCTACAATCTTTCTTCTTTTATTCAGAGAATCATTTTTTCACAAAATTATTTTCTCATTGTTGCTAGTTTATATTTGGATTTTTTCGCCAAACTTTAGGCCTTCTTCATTCATAAACTGCAAGCCTCAAAGTGTCAGATCTCTTGATTTCTAACTGTCCACTTACCGCCCAGTAAAAGAGTTATAGTCTAATTTGGGTCCAACAACAAAAGTCCAGAATAAGATGTGTCTGTCATTGGTGATAAATTAAAGAACAGACGCTGGCTTGGCAGTAGACCGCTGCTGGTTTCTGCTTCACTTCATCCAGTAGTCTCACTTCGTCTAGTAGACAATAAACGGACAAAGAGAGAGTGACACTTGATCTAACAGTGGACAATCCAATAAACAAAGAAAGCAACATCACCACCTAGAAGTAGACAATGCAACAAACAAAGAGAAAGACACTCAATCTATCTGTTAATCCACGTTATAATAGCAGTGGAGAAAGATATGAGAACAGCGTTCCCGATTCTCCGACTCTCCTATAGAGGATAGCTGATACAGATATTTTCTTTTCACTTTTTGTGTAGTTGAGAAGTTGATATTGTGGTAATTATTCTTATTGAATGAAAAAGACTAAGAAATCGTCAAAAACCACAGATTTATTGATACTTAGGAAGATTGGTTTTGGTTATTACACCATTGTCAATCTCTGATAAACCTAGAGTCTAAGAGTTTATCAGAGATTGACTGACAATGGTGTAATAACCGAAACCGGTCTTTCTAAGTATCAATAAATCTGTGATTTTTGACAATTCCTTTTTTTTTCATTCAAAATGATACACGTTTACCTAGTGTGATATTAACTGTTAATTCTTGTTTCAAATCATATTTCATTCTTCAAGAAATTACATCTTTAATGACAAAATAATAAATTTCCTTAATTGAGAATAAACTTTTTGTTCATTGATTATATTTCCACATTGCTAAAGAACGATCTGGCAATGTGGCGGAGCTGGAGAAGTGTAATGCTATCTGGTTTGTCGAATGATAGACAAGGATGGCAACACCAATGTTAATCAGATACTACCAATGGAAACTGGAGCTCATTATAGCAGTAGACAATGCAAAAGAAAAGGAAAGAGATATCACTTCATCTAGCAGTAGACAATGCAAGGATAGAGAGAGAGAACAACATCTAACAGCTGACGATAATTAACAGACAAAGAAAAAAATAGAGACATTGAGAAAGAGAACAGGCAATGAAAGATGAAATCACTTCATCTAGCAGTAGACAATGCAAGGATAGAGAGAGAGAACAACATCTAACAGCTGACGATAATTAACAGACAAAGAAAAAAATAGAGACATTGAGAAAGAGAACAGGCAATGAAAGATGAAATTGTTTGAGAGGCGGATTAAGCGGTTATGTTTGATTGAGTGTGTTAGATCTATCAAGGCGTGTGAAAACAGTTACTCTTTTATATTTTGAAAATTACTAATACATGATGATTTTTTAGTCCTGTTACCCACTTCTTGATGTAATTGAACAATAAAACTGAGATTCAGTTGTAATGAAAATGTACTGTAGTTTTATTCAAAACTAATATAACATTTGACCGAACGTAGTGAGGTCTATCTTTTAACTCAGATTTTCTTTTGTCTGTCTGTATCTAACGCATTTACGGCCAAACGAAATGATAGCATTCGATGAGATTTGGCAGGAATATTCCTTTTTCAACTTTGCGTCGATTTATAAACAAGGTTTTTTGAAATTTTGCATTTTAAGGATAATATTAAAAGAAAAGGAATTCCTCCATACTCTGATATCTTTATATATATCAACTAATCTGAAGTTAGGATTATTCAGACTATAGAATTACTCATAATCAATCAGCTGACAAGTTGATTATTCATTGCATGCATTACACAGATGTCTGAACGTTTCTATTCCTATAAGGTAGGGTTTCAAATATTTTTTATGTGTGCCCATCAGTATCAATATTCTCACATTTGAAAAAGAAATTAAAAAGGTGATGGAGAATTAAATGAAAAATGATGAAATGAACTAAATAATGCTGAAGAAATTATGATATTCTTGATTGAAAAAAAAATTGAAATAGTTGAGAAATATTTTTATCAGATGGAAAGATTATCACGGAACTGGATTAATTATTATCATATAGGATACAAATTCAAAAGTGAATTGAGTTTGTTAACATAAGTGAGTTTCTGATCTTGGAGAAAACAAATAACAGTTTTCAAGAGTAAATTATGATTCAACTGAATCAACTAGAACAGGTGACATCAGATAATTGTGGATGAGAAAACTGCGTGAGGTCTACAACTGTTCACAGAACTACAAGTATTATATAACTGATTACGCAGAATTGAATAAAACTGAAATCCTATGATCGTTGACCTTTCTGATATAACTCAGGGATCTCCAACTTTTTTTATCCAAGGACACACACGACGGGGGATTTGGGAGGTGTGAAATTATTATATTTCCATTAAAATAATATGAGGAGTTTTGAGTAGGTTTAATTGAATAACAGGAAGAAACAAACGAATTAATTCCATTTCAATACACAGTACAATCTATTAAGTGTGAAAAGGTCATGAGAAAACTTGACAATGCATGAATTTAGCAAGTTAAACAAAATGATAATAAATTTTTCATAGTAATAAGACAACTTGACAATACACGAATTAACAGAGAGTTACCAAGCTGGAAGAGTACTTATTTTTAGTGAGAAGATTGCAATTTTTACCACTTGAAACGTCCGCCCATTTAGGATCAAACTTTGTGGTTCCGATCATTAAAATTGTTTTGAAATGTTCATCTGATAAGGAAGTATTTGTATTTTAACAAACTTCATTTTTGGTAATGTCTGCTTACACAATCAAAAAAAAGAAAACATAGCTTGAGCATGGTTTTTATGTTTTTAGAGTATTTTTCTGGGAGAGACATGTACTGTCCGTGCAGACCATTTGCTAATATCTCGCTATGGTTGATTGCTGCTTGTTTACAGCTAATTTTACACTTATTAAAAAATGAAGTGGCTGGTAAGAGAAGAGTATTGAACTCACAGTTGTTGTCAAAATGTGTATAAATATATATTTTTAAAAATCTGTAGCAGTAACTCTCGGCGGCCGGACAAAATCCATCCGCAGGCTGGATGTGGCCCGCGGGCCGCTCGTTGGAGAACCTGATATAACACTTATTATGCAGGATTGGAAAAAATGGAATTTTTCTAAACTATTTCTGACAAGCTCTCACAAATGGAAATACCCAGTTTTGCGTGTTGTGAGAGCAAAACGAGGTGATTGAGTCCATCCATACGGGACTACTCACAAGACACTGACTAGAGCCGACTCTAATGTTGTAAAAGTTGAGACACGAAGAGAAGGAGAGAAAGAAGGAGAAGATTGATTGGATTGATAGAGTACTTTATTTATGTAGATTACAATATATACTGTCTTATACACTTATATACAATAGCTTACAATACAGCAAAATTATAGATGAATTTACATGATATAGACTAAGAAATAATTATTGAACTGTATGATATAAAAGCAATTTGTAATATAATAACTATAGATAATAATATATTGTTATGCATCTACATAAATTGGCGGAGCTTTGGACATATCAATGTCCATTCTTCGGAAAGAATATTAAAAATATCCTCCCCACTAACTCTCTACCAAAACGTTAATTTCATTATTTAAAGAAGATGAAGAAGAAGAAGATAAAGGAGAAGAAGATGAAGAAGAAGTCGAGTTAGTAGAAAAAAGAAGAAGAAGAAGAAGAAGAAGAAGAAGAAGAAGAGGAAGAAGAAGAAGGAGTAGAAGAAGGAGTAGAAGAAGGAGAGGGGGAACAAGGAGAAGAAGAATAAGATGAAGAAGGAGTAGGAAATGAAGAAGGAGAAGAGGAAGAAAGAGAAGGGAGAAAAGAAGAAGAAGAAGTAGGTGAAAGAGGAGGTGGAGAGGGTGAACAAGAAGGAGAAGAAGAATAAGACGAAGAAGGAGTAGGAGGTGAAGAAGGAGAAAAGGAAGAAAAAGAGGGGGGGAAAAAGAAGAAGAAGTAGGAGAAGGTAGAGGAGGAGAAGGAGGAGGAGGAGAAGAGGGAGAAAAAGGAAGAGGAAAAGAAAAAGACGAAGTATATGGGAGGAGAAGGAGAAGGTAGAGGAGGAGAAGGAGGAGGAGGAGAAGAGGGAGAAAAAGGAAGAGGAAAAGAAAAAGACGAAGTATATGGGAGGAGAAGGAGAAGGTAGAGGAGGAGAAGGAGGAGGAGGAGAAGAGGGAGAAAAAGGAAGAGGACAAGAAAAAGACGAAGTATATGGGAGGAGAAGGAGAAGGGGAAGAAGGAGGCGAAGAAAAATACGAAGATGGAGTAGGAGGAGTAGAAGGAGAAGTGGAAGATAAAGAAGTGGGAGAAAAAAGACGAAGAAGAAGAAGGAGAAGAAGAAGAAGAAGAAGAAGAAGAAGAAGAAGAAGAAGAAAAAGAGAAGAAGAAGAAGAAGAAGAAGAAGAAGAAGAAGAAGAAGAAGAAGAGAAGAAGGAGGAGGAGGAGGAGGAGGAGGGGGAGGAGGAGGAGACGGTGGAGGAGGAGGAGACGGTGGAGGAGGAGGAGGAGGAGGAGGAGATGAGGAAGAAAGAGAAGAGGAAGGAAGAGAAGGAGGACAGGAGAAGGACGAACTATATTGGAGAAGAAGGAGAGGGGGATGAAAGAGGAGAAGAAAAAGACGAAGAAGGACTATGAGGAGAAGAGGGGGAGAGTAAGAAAGAGAAGGACAAAAAGAAAAAGACGAAGTAGGAGAAAAAGGAGGACGAGGGAAAGACGAAGTGGGAGAAGAAGGAGAATGAGAAGATAAAGGAGAAGTAGGAGAGATGAAGAATTATTTGTCTCACACTCTCTCACTGTCTCTATATTACATAGTATTGTAACATAAATAAAGAAATCTAATCTAATATAATATCTTCCTCTTTCACTCACACTCTCTGTCTCTCTCTCTCTCTTACACTTACAATCTCACTTACTCTCTTATTATAAACAAAAAACTCTCTTCAAATAATTTCTTTCTCACTCTATCTTTTTCATACACTCACAATCTCACTCCCTCTCGTGAAAATAAATACATGATTATTGTGTGAGTGCATGCGTGTGTAAGTCTTTTTTCGGCAGAAGTTTTCGACCAGATCATCATCATCATCATCATCATCATCATCATCATCATCATCATCATGGCGAGCAGTCAAGGATGTAAAAGCAGAAAATGTTGTTCTTGTTGGGGTTGGGGCCTCTCAGCTCTCAGACAGTCATCTATTTTTGATTCGGCCTGATTTTGGATCGCCGAAAATATTATTGAGATCCTCTTCGTGTCAGATTGATTCACACTTGATTGAAAATCGCTCACCAGATGATAGATCTGAGACGAGCCGAGCGGTTTTGCCAAGATTTCGGTTTTCGACAGTGTTGAATTCAAAGCGATTTTTCATATCGCAGAGGGATAGCATAGTGATATCGAGAGTTACACAGAATTATACTCTGAACAACACAAGCTGGGACGCGTGGGGAACACAAAATTATCCGTGTTAACAGATTCTTAACTTAATTTTTAATTTTTATCTTTATTTTGGCGACTGATATATTCTATTATTTAATAGAATAGATTCTATTGATTTAATTCAATTTAGAAGTTTTTTCCCAATTCAAATAGCTATTTATGTATCAAGAGCGTAATGCGCCACTTTATCGCTCGCGCAAAACAGTTATCACGCGACGCGAAGCGGAGCGTGTTAATTTTGCAAGAGCGATAAAGAAGCATTACGCGCGAATTACATACAAAATTTTTTCTACAACTGCCCAAACCTGTTAAATTACTTATATCGGCGGAGTTACAATTACCGATTTTTTTAGGTTAAGATCTGACTTTTTGGCGAGCTACTTACAATCAGCTGATTAGGGAGCGTAAAGAAACTCTTCTGCACATGCGCGAATGATTACCGAGCGTAAAGAAAATCTACTGCGCATGCGCGGATGGTTAGCGAGCGAAAAAGTAGATTCTCCTCAGAAATGAGCTGTTCTATGAGGAGAATTGAGTGTGTGAATTCTTTCTTTACGCGCAGTTGTAGAAAAAAAATATTTTTGTGTGTTTTGAATATTGTAAATTAATTGTGTAACTGAAGAGTGTTGAAGTGACACATAACCTAGATTTTTACTTTCCAACATAGGTAAGGAAAGTGTTACTCTCCGAAAAAAAGGTACCCCAATTTCCAAATTTCTATACGTTTCTAGGTACCCCTGAGTGTGTGTGTGTGTGTGTGTGGTGTGTGTGTGTGGTGTGTGTGTGGTGTGTGTGTGGTGTGTGTGTGTGTGTGTGGTGTGTGTGTGTGTGTGTGTGTGTGTGTGTATGAGTGTGTATGCGTCTGTGTACACGATATCTCATCTCCCAATTAACGGAATGACTTGAAATTTGGAACTTGAGGTCCTCACAATATAAGGATCCGACACGAACAAATCAAATGCAATCCAGGATGGCGGCTAAAATGGCGAAAATGTTGTGAAAAACAGGGTTTTTTTCGCAATTTTCTCGAAAACAGCTCCAACTATTTTGATCAAATTTATACCTAGAATGGTCATCAATGTAGTCCCATATCTGTAAAAATTTCAGGATCTCCGCCTGCAAAGTTTGATTTTAGATTCGCAATTATCAGGCTTCAACTACAATATTTAAACAAAAAATTTCAATTGGAAAAGATTGAGCATGGAAATCTCTACAATTAATGTTCAGTAACATTTTCACCTAAAATTGCCTAAATAAGCTTGAAATTCGAGAAAATGTGATCATTCAATTGCAAACTGTTGGCAACTGTTGATTCTATTGAATAATTCACTATGAAGAGATAGCAGACCTCGTGTGTCTCCAGCGTTATTGTCCTGTCGCCAGCTGGCTCAGATCTTTGAATAGTTCACTTGAGATGCACGTGAACACTAGCGTCAAGTGATCAATCCACATAACGGCAAGGAAAGTTATGTGTGTGCGCCACACCAGATTTTTTATACTGTTGTATGAATTAGAATTGGAACCGTTTTGGCTTATAAGCCTGTGGTACTCTTCTGTAAGTTGTGTAATTCTGAATGTTTAAATTAATAAATTAATTCTAGTGAATCTTTTCATGCAAGCACCTATGACTGGATATCAAATTCAATTTAACAACACAGTTGATGCTAAGCTGTTTATCAATCTTCATGTGAAACATAGGGTAAACAAAAATTTTTCAAAACATTTTGGCCTAGTCTTCGAAAATAATTCCACATTTTCATAGAGAGAACTCCTGAAATATCCTAAAAAATTATAGAATTGAAAATTTGGAAAAAATTCTGCTATGTTTCGCCAATATAATCCCGACAAAAAAGCATTTTACAAGCCATGTTTACTGGCACGTTTTTGAGTGAGGGAAACACTAACGAGGTTTGTCCGATTATGGAAGAATGTCTTTTGTACATAATAGTATCTCACGTCACATGGACGGGAAGGAGCCTTTTGCAGGCGAGAATGATGTTTCTAGTCGAGGCGTTAGCCGAGACTAGAATTTCATTCGAGCACTGCAAAAGACATTCTCGTCCAAGTAACGTACACTATTTTTTTATCATTATAATATGAAGAAGAATAACTGAGAAATAGAAAACATTACTTGCTCGTGCTGAAGCTACTACATGCATTCTATAAACATAACATTTTATTAATTTATCAAAATTTGGGAATGGGATAGATTTGGGCCAAGCCTGTTGTTCCTTCCTAATCATATTTATATGATTTGGGATTCTGTCCATGAATAACCCAGTTTACAAATTCGGAATCAGGAATTTTGTGGAAGTTGACAAAACTTCCACCTGGAACGCTGAACGTGGTTTTTTTTTGTAGCAGTTTTGCTGTCCCTATTTCGGAACTTGAGAACATTCTCGCCTGTAAAGAAAACATATATGGCTCCATTACAGTAGAGGATGCTTTAATGAGAATCATAAGTTTATTTGTTTTCAACAGTTAAAAAGTTTGATAAGTTTCATAAGTTTAACAGTTTTGGGCGAATGCCTGTTGTTTTTACCTGCTATTGTCTATGAATAAAAATTGGAATTGAATTGTTCTGCAAACAGCTGTTTACGGCTTGACTTCATGCATGGAAAACAGCTGACATTAAATGACTATGACAAAAATATTATTGTGAGAAGAGTTCAAGCTTGTATAACTGAATTTATCTTCAATAAGTGGAAATTTGAGTATATTCTTTGATTTTATATTCAGTAACTAAGAAATGGAAAGGGTATAGACAAGAACAAAGAGTCTAGAAGCGAGAAAACGGTTGCTGAAAACGCATGTTGTATTGAGTATTGCAACCTATGGAAGTGAAGCTTGGACGTGGGTGTGAGGGAAGAAAGAAAAATATATTATAATAAATTTTTATAAATAAATATTATTTATTATTATAAAAATATATCTGCTTTTGAGAATCAACAGGATCAACCCAAAACTACAGTATATCTCTTCCTAATTTTGATAGTAGTATAATCTGGATGATGTTATGTAAATACTTCTCATGGAAATCACAAAGATTCACAGTTCAAATAAAATTTTATACAATTTTCTCCCTATCAATGTCAATCAGAAATGTGGAAAAATAAATGTTACACTCATGAGAGAGGTACTGATTTCAAAATGAACAAAGAAGGAATAATAGTTGATTCATGTGAGAATGTATTATTTTAAGGGTCGGTTCCCGAGCTCGGGATTTAGCTAAGTTTTAGATTATAAACTACTAGCCGTCAGGCTCGCTTCGCTCGCCATATCCGTCTAGCCAGGGGGCTCCGCCCCCTGGACCCCCGACTGGATCGTCCAAGAATAAGATCAGCAGGCTCGCTTCGCTCGCCTGCATTTTTCATTTGTAGGACGATCATTATGTTAGGACGATCCAGTCGGGGGTCCAGACTAAACGTCTGGCTAAACGGATATGGCGAGCGAAGCGAGCCTGACGGCCAGTAATATAATATTCCCAGGAATAGTTCTGATTGAAGTAGTAGTGCCCAATCAATTTTTTCGCGGTAAATGCATTTCAATCTTCAACTTGTTGCCAACCTAACAAAGTCAATTCAACTTAAGGTATGGACATTTTTCAATTATAATTAAGAGAATAATAATAAGAAGAATATACATGCTAAAAGACGAACTTTAAACCCTTAAAAACCACCCTTAGAGTTAAAATATTGCCAAAAGATTTCTTAGTGCGCCTCTAAAGGGCCAACTGAACATACCTACCAAATTTGAACGTTTTTGGTCCGGTAGATTTTTAGTTATGCGAGTGAGTGAGTGAGTTAGTCAGTCTGTCAGTCAGTCAGTGAGTGAGTGCCATTTCGCTTTTATATATATAGATAAACAGCTGGAGTCAGAAAATTGGTTTCCCGAAACGGAGTGCAGTCGAAGTCCACGTTTAGATTAAATTTTCAAAAACTAGAAAATTGAAGACAAAATAAAATGAAGAGGAAAAAATGTAAAGTTTCAGCATTTTTGAATCATTTGGGAATCTTTCATCTCGTGAAGGAAAAACGTTTCCAATTATAGAAAAGAGAAAATAAAGATTATCATAAAAACTGCGACTACGCCCCGTTTCGGGAAGCCAATTTTCTGACTCCAGCAAAGTCTAGTATCTCGGAAAGAGCTTGATAAGTTTCTCACACAAATGATCCCCCTTGCTGGAGAACTCGCTAAAAATAAGAATGATCTTTAGAAAACAAAAAGTGGAAAGTTGAGAAAAATAGTATGTTCATGTTGCATTGATTTATTAATTGACTGCTGATTTTTTATTTGTAGTGATGAATCACTAAACTTTTTCTCAAATGTAGTTTCATGTTCTCTCCTTTCCTAACGTCAAACTGGGTAGAAGGAGTGAGTGAGATGAGAAGAGGAGGATGAAGAGGAGGAGGAGGAGGAGGAGAAGGAGGAAGAGAAGAAGAAGAAGAAGAAGAAGAAGAAGAAGAAGAAGAAGAAGAAGAAGAAGAAGAAGAAGAAGAAGAAGAAGAAGAAGAAGAAGAAGAAGGAGAAGAAGAAGAAGAAGAAGAAGAGAAGAAGAAGAAGAAGGAAGAAGAAGAAGAAGAAGAAGAAGAAGAAGAAGGAGAAGAAGAAGAAGAAGAAGAAGAAGAAGAAGAAGAAGAAGAAGAAGAAGAAGAAGAAGAAGAGGAGAAGAAGAAGAAGAAGAAGAAGAAGAAGAAGAAGAAGAAGAAGAAGAAGAAGAAGAAGAAGAGAAGAAGATGGAGGAGAAGAAGAAGAAGATGGAGAAGAAGAAGAAGAAGAAGAAGAAGAAGAAGAAGAAGAAGAAGAAGAAGAAGACAAACAATCAAATAAACTCACATGAACAGAAACGGACAACATCGTGATGAACGTATCGTTACCAGATCATTCTTCCACAATGTTGAAATATCATTAAACAACAATAAATTCAATTTCAATCATGGAAAATTATAATTATTAATCATTGAAAAATACACTTTCTCCACGAATATAACATAATTGATTATTTGAAACTAGAATGAACAGTTAATATTACATCAGATATACATGTATCTGTTATCCTCTATAGAAGGGCAGTGGCAAGACAGAGATTCAGCAACAATGTTCTTCTGTCTCTCTCAACTCCCTTTATAACGTAGACCTCACTATAGCGGTCCAATATCTCTGATCGGAGGGGTGGGGATAAACAATCATAAGATGTGCCGCAATATTGAATCAATTTTTTCTTTGGTAACGATACTTTGATATAGTTATTCGAGCAATCTCATCCATTACCCTGTGATGCTGGGTTGTTGCAGAGATTCGGATGGATGGAAAAACTTGCGAGGCCTTTAACCCTATTAAAAAGTTTGGTCGGATGTCAAATCTTCGGGACGGACATGATGAATAGGCCTACAACAATTCTGAAGATAATGCCATAGAGAAACAATAGCGTAAGTAGATATCCCATGGTATAGGGCGTTTATGTCGCAACTTTTACTGTTATCTCAAGCCGATTACTGTTGATTATTGTCAATTTTTACTTTCTTGTTGGGGTGAGAGTGTATGAACAGCACAATTTGAGAGACTACCAGCGTCACACAGCTGCATAGGAAAGAACTACGTGAACTATCGTCTTGGGATAACAGTAAAAGTTGCGACATAAACGCCCTATACCATGGGATATCTACTTATGCTATCGTTTCTCTATGATAATGCCCTCCCACGAACGTACAGTTTTCTGCCAACCACGTTGGAGGTCCACGTTATAATGGTAGTATTTGACTAACATTGGTGTTGCTATCCTTGTCTATTACCCTTGTATTATCCTCCTACAGTGAGGTCCACGTTATAATGACAGTGTTCGATTATCATTGGTGTGTCTATCATCATTCATTGATTCATACAATAAGTTTTTTTTTTACTTCAGCACTAATGCCCAATATGAGCTTTAGCCGCCTCCACTACAGCTCTCCATGCTTCTCGGTCCTCTGTTAATTGTGTCCATCCTCTATATCCCATTTTTTGGAGATCGTCTCTCACTTCATTTTCCCACCTTATTTTCGGCCTTCTTATCTTTCTTCTTGAATGTAGCCTCTCCTTGAATATTATTTTAGGCATTCTGTTTTCGTTCATTTTACAGTTATGTCCAAACCATCTAAGCCGCTGTGCCTTTATAAATTTTACAATATTTCGGCCTTTTATCAATGCCTCGAGCTCTGAATTAGTTCTTCCAATCCACTCCTCTCCTTCTCCTCCTCCTGGACCATGAATCTTTCTTAGGATTTTCCTTCCAAAAACGCCTAAATGGTTTTTGTCTTCTTTTGTTAACGTCCAAGATTCACAGCCGTACGTTACAACAGGTCGAATTAGGCTCTAATATATTTTAAGTTTCATGTTTCTACATATGAGCTTGTTCTTCAAAAGTTTCATGTTACTGAAGTATGCTCTATTTCCAGCCAATACTCTTTGCTTTATGCTGTAACCCATCTTGTTCTCGTTATTCAGTTCAACCCCCAAGTAGCTGAAGTTCCTTACACCTTGAAAGATTTTATTTCCATTTCGGAGGTTTTGTGGAACTCTTCTTGCTTGACTACTTGATATTTCCATGTACCTCGTGTTCTTTCTTTCACTATCAAGCCAATCTTATTCGCCTCTCTTTCTAGCAACAAATACGTTTCCTGTAGGACATCTTTCCTTCTTGCAATTATTGCTACATCGTCCGCATATGCACATACCTGATACATTCGGTGGAAAATGTTTCCCCTGTCTAATCCTTCAATAGCTCTATGCAATGCAATATTGAATAGGATTACAGATAGTCCATCGCCTTGTTTGACACCTGTGTTATATTCAAAAGTGCTGCTCCTTCTATTACCAATTTTGACCATTGCTGCAGTCCTACTCATTGTCATTTTTGCTAGACTAATGAGCTGTTTTGGTACTCATACAATAAGTACATCATTAAAATGATAGGGAGAGAAAAAATAAGGTAACCTTGTGCTATTCCTCTTCCAAATTTAGATAAGAATACACATAGTGTAATGACATACGGTAGTGAGGTGTGGACAAAGACCAAGAATGATGACTCACGAATTCAGGCATCAGAGATTCTGCGCAGCATTCAAGGATACTCGAGACGTGGCCACATAAGTAATGAAACAATTCGAAGTGAGTGCAATGTGCAACCACTAACAGCAATCATTAAAAAATACAGAATGAAGTGGACAAATCACCTGCGCCGTATGCCACCAACTCGTCTCCCACTACAAGCTTGGAAGTTACAGTTGGATGGGAAAAGGGACGTCGGAAGACCGATGGAGCTGTGGACACCGGAACAGGCTTTACAATATTCTAGTCCATGATGGATGATGATGATGATACACATAGTCCGATGTGGGTTGTCTTGTTGTTCAGTTTACAAAATTTTCAGTCCTTAATTCAAATTCAAAATTATTTCTCAAAAACATACACAATTAATAATATTAAGCATTTAATATAAATACTCTAATATAATATATAGTATTATATATATATACTAATATATACTCTATATACTCTTATATACTCTAATATAATATTATAGCATTCGAAAAAATCTGGTGTGGTACACTCACACAACCTTCCTTGCTCATTGATCTATGAGCCTCATTAACGAGGATAATTTAGGGAATAGCATTATGCCGATTGGCGGCTAAATAATTATATCTACGATTATACTATAATTGTGATTGTGTTCAGAGTACATTTTCCTTTGTTTGAATAGAATATTATGAAATTTGAGTATTTTTTAAAAGTTGTGAAAACAGCTGTTCTACTAATAAAATATCGACATGTGTTCTTTTGAATAAACTGCTCTACCTACCTACCTACCTCACGCACGAGAAGGAGGTTACAAAGTAAATTTCTCAAGGATAGGGTGGACCCCCTGTAAATTTCTCAGGGAGGAGACTCATGCCAGTTAATAGAGCTGATATATAACTATACAGGGTATGAATTTGAAAAAAAATCGGTCAAGTCATTTTTGAGAAAATCGTGATGGAAATTTAACAAAATTCATTTTTCTCAGGAATATTACGGAGCTCCTGCAATTTTCCCAGAAATGATACTCATGTCAGTTGATAGAGCTTATTAATAGCTATCCAGGGTATAAATTTGAAGAAAATCGTTAAAGCCGTTTTTGAGAAAACCGTGAAAAACATGGTTTTTTAGCCATTATCCGCCATTTTTTCTGCCATTTGGAATTGAATTTTATTGAATTTATTATTGTCGGATCCTCATGGTATAAGGACCTTAAGTTAAAAATTTCAAGTCAATCGGTTGATTAGGAATGGAGTTATCGTGTTCACAGACACACACACACCCACACACACACAGACCAACACCCAAAAATCATGTTTTTGGACTCAGGAGACCTTGAAACGTATAGAAAAAATGAAATTAGGGTAACTTAATTTTTTTGGAGAGCAATACTTTCCTCACCTATGGTAATAGGGCAAGGAAAGTAAAAATAATGAATTATCCCAAATTCAGCCATCATACATCATCCACTGAAACCCTTCAAACATGCAACGAACATTAGTTAGAAGGGGATGAAAATATTTGGAACACCAACCAGTGGAAACTTTTGGGGCTGGGAAAAAGAGAGAGAAAGTGAGAGAGAAAAAACGAGAGAGTGAGAAAGAAAGAAAGAGAGTGAGAGTGAGTGTGAGAGAAAGAGCTACTCTCTTCGTGCTCTCGTTCTACAACAGCATCCGGCCCAAGATCAATGATAAGCCTTGGCAGAAAGAGGAATCATAGTGTATTTTTATGGGACGATTCCTCAAAATTGTATGGATCGTTCAAATCGGAAATATTGTAATCCTTGCCATCTCTAGGCTACATGGCTTTCCAACACAAGTCCAACACTTCAAATCCTATGAGATCGTATTATCTTTTAGAATTTTTCTAAATAATAATGATAATTATTATTATTATATCTAATAATTATTATTCTTTATTTTCAATCGTATTATCTTTTAGACTTATCGAGGTGAGTGGAAGAGACTACTTACAAGTCCTAACTCCGCCTAATAAAGAATTTTTTCGTTTTTCTTTCATTACAATGTAAATTCTTCTAATAATAATCCACATAGTCAATTAATATGCTACATTATAATTAAATCATTTATTGTATAAAATACTATAATCATAAATCAATTATGACATTGGAGTAAAAACTAGTCCTAGCCTGTACTATTTCTCTCCAAAAATTTTGATAAAATGTTGATGTTGTCCAAAAGATAAGGTTATGTAATCACACACTGCTTCGTTACTTGATTTTCGGTCCAGGAATGATGATTTAAAATTTTGAATTTTGAAGGTTGATTTTATACTCTAAATGAATCACAATAAATTGAAAACTTTAGAAATATTGCACTTATTTAAAAAATTTTAATACAAAATCAAAAACCCACTCACTATTTGTTATTCACAGCTGAAAAATGATAAAATGTATTGTTGTATGCTGCATTATTTGTCACATATTATGTTACTATAGTGAGGTCCACGTTATAATGGCAGTGTTTGATAAGCAATGGTATTGCTATCCTTGTCTATCATTCAACAAAGCGGATAGCGCTATCTCTTTCTCGCTTTGCTCTGCTGCCAGATCGTCTTTTAACAATGTAAAATTGATAATTAATCAACAAAATATTTCATCTTAATTATGGAAATTCATTATGGAACTATTGAAAAATATAATATCTTGCTCAATAAAATATAATTATTGATCATTCTAATCGAGAATGAACTGTTAATATTGAATCAATTAACCTGTATCAGCTACCGTCTATAGAAGGCATTGACAAGACAGAGGATTTGCAACGTTGTTCTGCTATCTTTCTTCACTGCCATTATAACGTGGACCTCTCTATATCCCTGTCTATCATCTTTTCACAATCTTTGTATCATCATTGTATCAACCTCTTATAGTGAGGTCCGCGTAATAATGGCAGTATTCGATCAACATTGGTCTTGCTATCCTTGTCTATCATTCGACAAAGCATATAGCGCTATCCTCATCTAGCTTCACAACGTTGCTTGATTGTGAACCTCACTATAGTGGGTTTGAGGCTTATACCATGGAAAAATCTGATGTGGCGCACTCACACAACTTTCCTTGCCGTTATGAAAATTTATCACCTGACGCTAATGTTCACGCGCATCTCAAGTTTTTCAAAGATCCAAGCCAGCTGGTGACAGGACAATAACGCTGGAGACACACGAGGTCTGCTATCTCTTCATAGTGAATGATTTAATGGAATCAACAGTTGCCAACACTTTGCAATAATTGAAATAATAACATTTTCTCGAATTTCGAGCTTATTTTAAATTTTAGGTGAAAATGTTACTGGACATTCATTGTAGAGATTTTCATGCTCAATCTCTTCCACTTGGAATTTTTTGTTCAAATTGTATCTGAAGCCTGATTATTAGGAATCTCAAATCAAACTTTGCATTGATGAGGCGGGGTCCTGAAATTTTTACAGATATGTGACTTGTGGCAGTTGATAGAGCTTATCAATGACTATTTTAGGTATGAATTTGATCAAAATCGTTGAAGCCGTTTTTGAGAAAATCGCGAAAAACCCTTTTTTGACAACATTTTCGTCATTCCAGCCGCCATCTAGAATTGCTCCAGATCGAAATTGCTCGAGTCGGATCCTTATATTGTAAGGACCTTTAGTTCCAAATTTCAAGTCATTCCGTTAATTGGGAGATAAGATATCGTGTACACAGACACACATACACTCATACACACACTTTGAACTCAGGGGACCTTGAAACGTATAAAAATTTAGAAATTGGAATACCTTAATTTTTTTCGGAGAGCAATACTTTCCTTACCTATGGTAATAGGGCAAGGAAAGTAAAAATATAGTATAAGAAGACATCCCATGGTATAGGTTGGCCGTATAAAGGCAAACGCACACCGCTGCAAAATACGTATGACAGACGTAGGATAAATCCCTTCCTAGGTGTGTGACTGTTGCAACTCACAGGGACGTCCGCTGTCTACCTATGTCTGCTCACGTCTGCATTGCAGACGTTTAATTTTTCTCAGTCCACCCGCTGTTGTGTATGATCGTAGTCTTAGCCACTCTGTAAGACACTCTGAGATTTGACTGCGTGACTTTTCACTTTCCTTGTCCTATTACCATAGGTAAGGAAAGTATTGCTTTCCAAAAAAAATTAAAGTACCCCAATTTCTGAATTTTTTCTAGTGAACACGATAATTCCATTCCTGATTAACCGATTGACTTGAAATTTCAAACTTAAGGTATTTATACCATGAGGATCCGACAATAAGAAATTCAATTCAAAATGGCGGAAAAAATGGCGGATATAATGGCGGATAATGGCTAAAAAACCATGTTTTTCACGGTTTTCTCGAAAACGGCTCAAACGATTTTCTTCAAATTTATACCCTAGATAGCTTTTCATAAGCCCTATCAACTGACATGAGTATAATTGCTGGGAAAATTCCAGGAGCTCCGTAATATTCCAGAGAAGAATGAATTTTGTTAAATTTCTATCACGATTTTCTCAAAAATGACTTGACCGATTTTTTTCAAATTCATACCCTGTATAATTATATATCAGCTCTATTAACTGGCATGAGTCTCCTCCCTGAGAAATTAACAGGGGGTCCACCCATCCTTGAGGAATTTACTTTGTAACCGCCTTCTCGTGCGTGAGGTAGGTAGGTAGAGCAGTTTATTCAAAAGAACACAACATGTCGATATTTTATTTGTAGAACAGCTGTTTTGACAACTTTTAAAAATCCTCAAATTCAAACAAAGGAACATGTACTCTGAACACAATCACAATAGTATAATCGTAGTTTTAACTATTTAGCCGCCAATCGGCATAATGTTATTCCCTAAATTATCCTCGTTAATGAGGCTTATAGATCAATAAGCAAGGAAAGTTGTGTGAGTGTACCACACCAGATTTTTAAAATGGTCTTCTCTGATTTGGTTCACGTGAAATTAATCAGGATTGAAATTTAACCGGCTTTTGTGCAACTGAGCCTAAATATATCAATATAAGCTCAGGGGAAAGATAGCATTAGCTTTATTTTCAAGCTTAAATTAATATCTTACTTCAGCTATTATGCTATCTCTTCTCTATGGTATCAGTTAATTCCTCCAGTATAGTGAAAGTATTATTCCCATAAGTTTCAATGGGACAATTCATACTCGCTCGTCCGAGCTAAATGTGAATAGTCCCGAAAGAACTCATGTGACATATATTCTCACTATGCCGGTCACTTTCACTGATATATTATTATTCCCATAAGTTTTAATGGGACAATTCATACTCGCTCGGCCGAGCTGAATGTGAATAATCAAATAAGAACTCATGTAACCTTTATTCTCACTATGTCGGTCACTTCCACTGATATGTCTATGTATATCACAGTAGTTTCAATTCACAAATAATATCATCAGCTGATTATTGACTAAGCGAAGTGAGGTCTAAGATTCAAGTCGACGGTTTTGCATTTCACATTATGTTTGTATGTTTTTACTTTCCTTGCCCTAGGTAAGGAAAGTATTGCTTTCCCAAAAAAAATTAAGGTACACCAATTTCTAAATTTCTATACGTTTCAAGGTCCCCTGAGTCCAAAAAAGTGGTTTTTGGGTATTGGTCTGTATGAGTGTGTGTGTGTGTGCGTGTATGAGTGTATGTGCGTCTGTGTACACGATATCTCATCTCCCAATTAACGGAATGACTTGAAATTTGGAACTTAAGGTCCTTTCACTATAAGGATCCGACACGAACAATTTCGATCAAATGCAATTCAAGATGGCGGATGAAATGGCGAAAATGTTGTCAAAAACAGGGTTTTTCGTGATTTTCTCGGGAACGGCTCCAACGATTTTGATCAAATTCATACCTAAAATAGTCATTGATAAGCTCTATCAATTGCCACAAGTCCCATATCTGTAAAAATCTCAGGAGCTCCGCCCCATCAATGCAGATAGATTCTCAATTATCAGGCTTCAGATACAATTGAAACAAAAAAAATCAAGTGGAGTAGATTGAGCATGAAAATCTCTAAAATTAATGTTCAGTAACATTTTCACCTAAAATTGAAAATAAGCTATAAATTCGAGAAAATGTGATTATTCAATTGCAAATTCATTGTTGATTCTATTAAATCATTCAGTATGAAGAGATAGCAGACCTCATGTGTGTCTCCAGCGTTATTGCCCTGTCACCAGCTGGCTCAAATCTTTGAATAGTAGACTTGAGATGCGCGGGAACACTAGCGTCAGTGATCAATTTTCATAACGGCAAGGAAAGTTGTGTGAGTGTGCCACTCCAGATTTTTATGTTTGTTCATATATGTTTATAAGTTCCGCATTTACGTCGAAATGAGGATATAGATTTTCATGAAATTTGTTCTTTTAACAAAAATTTTCAGTTTTTTTCATACATGAGGTATGTTCTTTTTCAAATTGCGCGTCAACGTATATACAAGGTTTTTGGAAATTTCAAGGATGATATTAAAGGAAAAGGAGAATCTTTCATACACCAATATTAGAGTAAAAATCAAACTATAGATTTATTCATCATAAATCAGCTGTCCAGTGGATTATAAATTGCTTGCAATGACGCATGCAATCCAATATCTCAATGTAACTTAGCGAGAAAACAGCTGTTGTGTGGAGTATTAATTGCATGCAGTGAGGCATGCAATTGATAACCTGAAGTAGCATAGTATTTTCTCCCGACTTTTCTCTGCTTTCAACTCGGTAAGATTTTGATGATAGTAGCATTGCTGTTTACATCAAATTACTAGCATTGTCGATACAACAACCCAAACAGTCATCAGTCGTTTATACACACTACCTCCGTAAACAAAGCCGTAGTGCGTTCGTGTGACGTCAGCACAGGAAGGGCTCCTAGACCAATAGAAACTCTAGCTGATATAGATCAGCTGAAATCAACGAATTTTTATTGGTGTAGGAGCCCTACCTGTGCTGACGTCACACGAATGCACTATGGCTTTGTTTACGGAGGTAGTGTTATACACCGATATCTCGCCGACACGACAGGACAGGACAGAATTTACTCTGATGGACAGTATTAGAGGAGACCGTGGTTTATAACTGCGCGAGGTCTACTGTTCACAGAACTACTAGTACCTGTATTTGTACAGAAACAGTAAGATACCGATATTACTAGTAGTTCTGTAAATAGCAGACCTCACGCAGTTTTCTCATCCACAAGTATCTGGTTTCACCTGTTCACCAACTTCTCCAGACATCTGTGTAATGCATGCAATGGATGATCCACTTGACAGCTGATTGATTATGAATAATTTTATAGTTTGATAAATCCTGTCTTCAGAGTAGATGAGTGATGTAGTATGGAGGGAATTCCTTTTCCTTTCATATTATTATTGAAATGCAAAATTTCCAAAACCTTGTGTATACATCGACGCGCAGTTAAAAAATGAATATTCCTGCAAAATCTCATAGAATTCTATCAACGCGTTTGGCCGTGAATGCGTTACTTACATACAGACAGAAGAAAGAAAATCCGAGTTAAAACATAGACCTCACTGCGTTCGGTCAATAAGCTGAACTGCAAATCTTTCTGGTCAGTTTCCTAGATCTATAATCTAGAAATCTAGATCTAGAAAAATGGACATGATAATGGTAATCATCATCACATGGTTTTAACCCACAAATATCACCAGCTGATTATACCTGTATTTGTACAGAAACATCAAGATGCTGTAAGCTAAACTTCAACTTATTATTGTAACTTTTGTTTAGTTGAGAAGTTGATATTGTGGTAATTATTCATAATAAATGAAAAAATCTGGTGTGGCGCACTCACACAACTTTCCTTGCCGTTATGAAAATTGATCACCTGACGCTAGTGTACTCGCGCATCTCAAGTCTACTATTCAAAGATTTGAGCCAGCTGGTGACAGGGCAATAACGCTGGAGACACACATGAGGTCTTCTATCTCTTCATAGTGAATGATTTAATAGAATCAACAATAATTTTCAATTGGATAATCACATTTTCTCGAATTTAAAGGTTATTTTCAAATCTAGGTGAAAATGTTACTGAACATTAATTGTAGAGATTTTCATGCTCAATCTACTCCACTTGATTTTTTTTGTTTCAATTGTATCTGAAGCCTGATAATTGGGAATCTATCTGCATTGATGGGGCGGAGCTCCTGAAATTTTACAGATATGGGACTTGTGGCAGTTGATAGAGCTTATCGATAACTATTTTAGGTATGAATTTGATCAAAATCGTTGGAGTTGTTTCCGAGAAAATCACGAAAAACCCTGTTTTTGACAACATTTTCGCCATTTTAGCCGCCATCTTGAATTGGATTTGATCGAAATTGTTCGTGTCGGATCCTTATAGTGAAAGGACCTCAAGTTCCAAATCTCAAGGCATTCCGTTAATTTGGAGATGAGATATCGTGTATACAGACGCACATACATACACACACACACACACAAACATACAGACCAATACTCAAAAACCACTTTTTTGGACTAAGGGGACCTTGAAACGTATAGAAATTTTGAAATTGGGGTACCTTAATTTTTTTCGGAAAGCAATACTTTCCTTACCTATGGTAATAGGGCAAGGAAAGTAATAAATGAAAAAGACTAAGAAATTGTCAAAAAAATACAGATTCATTGATACATAGAAAGAATGGTTTCTGTTATTACAGCATTGTCAATCTCTGATAAACTCAGGAGGAGATTGGATCTCTATTATTAGAGATTGATTGAGTTATCAATAAATCAGTGGTTTTTTGACAATTTCTTAGTCTTTTTCATTCAATGGTGTAATAACCGAAACCGGTCTTTCTAAGTATCAATAAATCTGTGTTTTTTGAAAATTTCTTAGTCTTTTTCATTTAATAACTATTATAAGCCAACTTTATTATAATTCCTTAAAAAATATGTTTTTGGTTGGAGAGCGTAGCCTATGTATTAAAAGATAATAATAATCTGAAAATTTTTCTGGTCAGTTTTCCAGAACTGTGGGAAAAAAGATATGGTTACTATCCATGTAATCATCATCACATTGTTTAAATACACAAATAAAATCAGCTGATTATACCTGTATTTTCACAGTAACAGTTAGATACCGATATTACGAGTAAAACTGCAGTTTTTTCCGGCCAGTTTTCCAGAACTGTAGAAAACAGGACATGACTATGGTCCATGTGATCATCAACACATGGTTTTAATCCACAAATATCATCAGCTGATTATACCTGTATTTGTACAGTAACAGTTGGATACCGATATCCTATTGAACGAGCAACTTCTGTTTCGATGTTTGGATGTTTAGATGTTTAGATGTTTAGATGTTTAGATGTTTAGATGTTTAGATGTTTGTATTTCACTGGATCTCGAAAACAGCTCTAACGATTCTCAAAATTCAGAACATAGTAGGTTTTTAATATAAAGATTCGATTGCACTAGGACTCATCCCTGGGAAAACTCGTTGAAGGACATTAAAATGATAATTATCATTCATCCTTGGAAAAACAGCTGATAGTAATCATTTCGTCGTCTGTTGGTGATAGAAGTGAGTGAGCGAGTTCATGTGTGTGGGAGTGTGTCAAAATTATGACTTAGCTGTTGAACGTTTGTAATCATTCAATCAGGTACTTACGAAAAAATAAATTATAGTAACATTCATACAGAAATGTTCTATCTAATCACAGTAAATTAAGATTAATTCCCAGAAGAATGCAAAAATTTCCCTCACAAAGGCCCAGTTGCAAAAAAGCCGGGTTATCCTCAATCCTGATTAATTTTAGTAGATTCATCTCTTTGAAATGGTCTTCTCTGATTTGGTTCACGTGAAGTTGGCTGTCTTTAATCAGGATTAAAATTTAACCGGCTTTTGTGCAACTGGGCCTTTGTGAGGGGAATTTTGGCATTCTTCTGGGAATTAATTTCAATTTACTGTGATTTAATAGAACATTTCTGTATGAATGTTATTATAATTTCATCTTTCGTAATACATTTTTTATGCTTTTGTACTCCAGAGCGGAGCTCGGTCCCAGATATTTATAAACAAAACTGCAGTGTTTTCTGGTCAGTTTTCCAGAACTTTAGTAAACAGGACATTATATGTATCGAGAGATAATAATAAACTGAAATTTTTCTGGTCAGTTTTCCAGAACTGTGGGAAACAAGATAATATCTATAACCATATTATGGTTATTATCCATGTAATCATCATCATATGGTTTCAATCCACAAATATCATCAGCTGATTATACCTGTATTTTTTGTACAGTAACAGTAAGATACCGACACTATAAGCCAAACTGCAGATTTTTCTGGTCAGTTTTCCAGAACTGTAGAGAACAGGACATGGTTACATGGTCATCACATGGTTTTAATCCACAAATATCGGAGGCATGCTTTGATTAACGCTTCACCATAATACAACAGTAGATAAGAATCCGAGGGTACCTGGGGTTTTGTTGGGCTAGCACACACCAACCCGTGAGAGCAAGGAGGATGGAGAAAAGTGCGCAAGAATTCGCGGAAGCGAGAGGGAGAATCATGCAGTAGTGTTGTGTTTCATTGAGAAACAGTAAAGTGTTACAGAGGGGGAACAGGGTGGGAGAGTTGTGTGAAGTGAGGGGGTAAAAGGAGGAGGAGGAGTGGGTCGCATCATTGATCCAGAATCCTGGGCCACAGCTAGCTTGCCTATGAAGGCTGCAATCAATAGGACATGCGGATGGAGGGGAAGCACCTTCCCCCACCACCGCGCCACCCTACCCCCTCCACTTTCACCCCAACTTCCCCTCCCACTGCCGAGCGCTCTAACCTTATCACAAATCTCATATCATTATTGCTACTATCACTCAGTGAGAATTAAATTAATTTCATTTTTCCCCGGCTTCTATTTGTGTCATTCAGCGAAATAGATGGAAGCCGAACGGAACTGCTTTGTCAATAACTCTGCTTCAACTTTCACACTGGAATACAACTCTCAAGATTGTTAGTCCAACTTTCATAGATATTGTGATATCAATTGAATGAAAGAGACTAAGAAATTGTCAAAAAACCACTGATTTATTGATAATTAGAAAGACCGGTTTCGGTTATTACACCATTGTCAATCTCTGATAAACTGATAGAAAAAAAAAATTGTGATATCACTTGAAAATGGTATCAATGTTGAAACATGTTGTGATAAAATAATTCAAAAGAGGTACTGAAATTTCTATTTTCCTTTATAGGATATTGTGTTCTCTAAACTCCCAGAAAAATGTTTAAGTAGAGTTTCTCATTTAACCATTACTTCGAGTTATAATATTTCCAACAGCTCTATTCCATTATAACCCATTGATGGGAAGGATATTATTTTATACATTTCTTAGAGAATCGATAATTTATTTATTTACAGTTTGGAGCAAATATCAGTTCACATTTTTTTTCTGGTCTGGAACCTTGCTCTGGAATATTTCAGCCAGGTTTATAATATTATGACCTCAACAAATTCAGCATCTGAGGCAGAAGTCGTTTTCGAATTAAGTTTTACTCCACTAAAAATGGTTTCCATCAGATGTAGAAAGGAGTTTTAACCCTCTCGGACATAATGACCTCATATGAGGCATGAAATAACCCAATCAAAATCTTCATTTTCAAGGATTCTTAACGGTTGAAATTATTTGTTGAAACACCGCCGATTCATGGAGTAACATCACAATTTATTATAATTATTTTTATTCGAATTGCGTTCAATCTTTATTCTCATTGATAAAAAGTGAAGTGAATAAAAGTAAATTCGTATGGCTTTTGTTGGTGGGGAGTCCCTTGCGGGAAGGTTCCACCGCCTGAATATATAATAATTTAAGTCATCAATGGGCCTCACGACTGTCATACTTCAGCCGACCGACAGTTTAAGGTGCCCATCCGATAACACGGGAGTGATCTGGTTGAAAAACTTTTGGTTATGAGAGGGATTGAACCCGGGATCTCTTTGCTGCTAGGCAAGCACTCTATCCACTAGACCACGGATCACCCTATTCTCATTGATTTATACTTTGTAAATCCGTTGAATGATTAGCATTACCGTCATTCAATGTAAATTAGTGTATTAGCCAGTAAATATTGTAACATACATAAATAAAGAACTCTCTTCTGATCTAATCTAAAAATTCACAATTTTTGGAGACACGTTTATAGATATTGCGCTTCTCAAATCCCCCAGGAAAATGTAAATTTTTCGTATATGATATGTTCAACTCGAGTTGATTCTTCATAATCTATTTATCCATTTATCAATAATTCCATCATCATCTTCACTTCAAGGATTAGGTTTATTGATTAACCTGTTCCGGTACCCATCTCTCTCTGGAGTGATTTATTTTTCATCAATAAATTTATTCATGAAGAACATGAACACATAGTGGAAACCTTCATTCACTAAAATACGGGAGAGAGATCTTCATTCAACAATAATGTTTTTAATCCATTAATTCATAATATTGTTATCTCTTTTCTGTATAGGGCTACTTGTAATATAAATATAAATAAAATAAAAATTTCAGTACCCTTTTTTGAAATATTTTATCAAATTCTTATTTTATATATTTTATCAGATGGTTATTTTTTCAAGTGATCACTTGAAAATGGCATAAATGTCCAAAACATGTAGTGATAAAATATTTCAAAAAAAGGGTACTGAGATTTTTATTCTCTATATTTACATAATATTGTTGTATTTGTGAAGGAGACACATTAGGGGTAACCTGTTGTCTCCATAAATGAATAAATAATTACTTCATCCACCAATAACATAAACATTCATTCACTTAAAAACGGAAGAGAGATCTTCATTGATTAAATAATTCATTTATCAATAAAATAAACACATAGTGGAACCCTTCATTCACTAAAATCCATGAGAGAGATCTTCATTCACCAATAACATAAATACATGGTGAAAACATCAATTTATTCACTGAAATTCGGGAAAGAGATAGTTTTCTGCTATGCCTGTTGCCTATGCCTCTTCTCCTTATTATTTATTTCATATTATGTTTCGTGAATATTTTGTCTGAATTTCATTTTATAATCCTGATGAGAATAGACCATGAAACTTCCTTAATTCATCTCTTTAGTCACAGAGTCGGTCACAACAGTAATGGTCTAATTAGAGATAATGTGTTGATGAGGTCTCATCAAATGATTTACCAAAGATGAAAAATTAATTAATTCAAAAATGATGAGAAATGTTCCAATAAAGTTCACTTTATGATAAATACAAACTCAATTTTCTCAATTCTATAATATTGCCCTTACTCCTTCGATAGTTTTCCTCCTCTGCTTCTTCAAAATGAAGGAGCATTACAGCTGTCATATTCTGAACTACCTGACGAGAATAGTTGAATCTCTTGGAGCAAATATTTCTCAAAATTATTCCGTTAATATGTGAATCTTCTGTACTCAAGTGATAATAATGTGAAATATCTGTTCTATTTTTGACTGGAAATTTTGTGAATTCAAGAACTACCTGACAGCCTATATCGGACTATGTTTTACGTTATCTAAATTTGGGAGAGGAATAGCACAAGGTTATCTTATTTTTCATCTCCCTATCATTTCGATGATGTACCTATTGTATGAATGAATGAATAATAAATGAATAAATATATATAATGAGAGAGATCAGGGTTGTGTTTGTTCGCATCAAAACATGTCAACTTGTGGATTGCATACCGATAAAACGGGAATGATTAAGATCTCCAAATTTTGCACATAGATTCTAAAAATATCAATCTCGTGCACTTCGAAGTCCGAATTTCAAATTTGCTTCTAGATTTTAATAATAAATGTTGAAATTCAATTCATGGGACATGAATACATACCTATGTTGAATATAGAACTATAATCTAGAGCAAGGTACCTAGAATACGTATTCTAGGTACACTGATCTAGAGACACTACCGGTACTTCTTCAAAACTTAGACTTTTTAAATAATTATCAAGTTACTGTTCTAGATTTTTCAATTTCAGACTCTAATAGTATCTAGTTAGTATCTATTTGATTCAAAATTTGCTAGTTTATCTGAGTATTGAAGAGTGTAAATTGTATTTTGAAAAGTGAAAGTGACATACCCAACATTTTGATTTGGACAGTACTGTATAATATAAATTGGAAATGGGACAGTTTTGGGCATGAGCCTGTTGTACCTTCCCTCAGATTAAGTATTTGTACACAATGTGAATATAGTTATTTGTGCAACTAGTGCGCAAAGTGACAGTTTGCTGCACTGAAAGAAACGTTTACGCCCGAGCCGTAGGCGAGGGCGGAATGGTTTCTTGAGTGCAGCAGAGGAACTTTGCGCACATATTTCACATTAAGTTTTTCCTACAGTTACCATTGAATATAAAAAGTGGGTAATTATGGGTAAAATTGCCTGAAATGCATCAAATGTTTTTCTGTGTAATTTTATTATTGATAAAAACCTTAATCCTAAAATCCTAAAGTCCTCGTTGTCCTTGGTTATAATATATAATGAATAATAATTTGCTCGTTGTGCTTCGTTGCACGTTTGCTCACTATAGCAGCCACAGCAGTCACTGTTACCAACTTCATTTTGATTTTGCTGCACTGTTGCTCCATATAACCACAGATAAACTAAGTCCTATAATACCTATGATATAAACTACTATAATAAACTATGATATAACCTACTAAGTATTTTGCGTTGCCATGTTGCAAATCTGGAGTGCAGAAAAATTTTTCCCGCACTAGAGCGGAAAAGTGATTCTTTGCGTTCTGTAATCAGTGCAGCAATGGCCACTTTTCAACGTAACTGTAGGAAAAATAAATAAATAAAACAGATGGTAAAAATTGGTAACTGAATTAATAGCCAGTCCAATTTTGTCAGGTTGACATCAAGTTGAGGAAGGTTTCTGAACAAGATTTGAGTTATGTCACTTTATTATGCTAGTATCAAGTTGAAGAATTTATCTCTACTATGATAAAGGGAAGAACTGGCTTATGCACGTACGGGATATTGAAATTATGTTTGAGGCATCATCACGTCTGAACTACTGGACTGAAATCAACTTTAAATTTTGCATACAGTTTCTTGATTAAGTGAGGATGGTTCTATGGCAACTTCAAACTCTATAAAATTCCACTCAGTCAAGTTTCAAAATGGACCCTTGTGGAGCACGGGTTACTTCAAATTCAAATTCAAATTCATTTTATTGAGCCAAAAAAGAACATACAGGCCAAGTCAAAACATGAAAATAGACAGAATAACAATGTAAAATTAAAAATTTAAGTATATAACAATGGTAAGAATACATTTATAATACAATAGCAGAGTTCAAGTGTCATCATTCAGAAATTCATCTACACTATAGTAAGCCCTATTCACTAAGTATGCATAGAGTTCTCTTTTAAAATTTATTGATGGGGCATATAAACATTTTGGTAACTTTTTAAACAGTCTCAAACCAATTACACTAGGACTTTTGTCAGAGAATCTCAATCTGTGGTGATTAATAAATTACTTGCTAGTAAATAAAAAAATGAAAATAGAGATTTTAAGACTTGTGTAACAAACAGCATTCATTTGATTAAACTGATTAAAATTTTCAGAGAACTCAACCAACATTATTTCTAATCAATCGCATCTTAGCTTACTTGAATCACATCAATAACTTCTTCGAATTCGAATAGTTTTTGAAGCAGAAATATTCGAAAGAACTCCAACTGATCAGAAGTCTAGATCATGTAGTTAGGACATCTTGATATCTTGATGGAGTCCCGCTGTGATAATGTGAGACGTGCGCCACTATGAGCCAAATTCCTCCTTCATGCTGTGCCTTAGCAAATTATTGCACAGTGCAAATTGTACTGTGCAAATTACAGCTGACATTACAGATATCACTCAGTGAATGTTAACAGCCTTCTCCCCTTCCTGTGCTCTTCAAAACGGGGGACACTTCATCGAGGTCTCAGATGATCAAGTCATCTAAATTAGTCGAAACCTCCGTTCATCTAGATCCTGTTGCTTCCAGGAAGTCCAGTTGAAAGTATATCATTCATTTGAATGTTTTCAATAATGTATACAGAATAATATTGACCGAGAGAGAAGTGAGGTCTAAGATTCAAGTCGACGGTTTGGCATTTCCCTTAATGTTTAAATGTTTATATGTTTATATGTTGCGCATTCACAACGAAACGCGGTAATAGATTTCCATAAAATTTGACAGGTATGTTCCTTTTTTAATTGCGCGCGGACGTATATACAAGGTTTTTGGAAATTTTGCATTTAAAGGTTTCAATGGGGAATATGCTAGTACTATTAGTTCTGTGAACAGTAGACCTCACGCAGTATTCTCATCCACAAGTACCTGATTGAAACTATACACCTTATGGAAATACAGCAATAGACTGGCTTCTTCACACAATATCTGTGTAATAATCACTTGTCAGCTGATTTATGATGAATAATTCTATAGTCTGATTTATACTCTAATACTGGCTTTTGAAGGAGGCTCCTTTTTCCTTTTATATTATCCTTGAAATGCGAAATTTCCAAAAACCTTGTATATACGTCGACGAGCAATTAAAAAAGAAACATACCTGTAAAATTTCATGAAAATCTATTACCGCGTTTCGCCGTAAATGCGCAACTTATAAACATATAAACATTTGAACATTCAAACATTTAAACTGGTTTGAAATCCAGTGAGCATAGAATGTGAGACTTTAAAGCAGAGTTTACACCGGAGTTAATAACACGAGTTATCAACAAAAATTTATCTTGACAAGAGTTAATTAACCGATCGAAGTGAGGTCTAAGATTCAAGACGACGGTTTGGCATTTCTCTTAATGTTTGAATGTTTGAATGTTCGAATGTTTAAATGCTTATATGTTTATATGTTGCGCATTTACGACGAAACGCGGTAATAGATTTTCATAAAATTTGACAGGTATGTTCCTTTTTTAATTGCGCGTCGACGTATATACAAGGTTTTTGGAAATTTTGCATTTCAAAGATAATATAAAAGGAGAAATGAGCCTCCTTCATACGCCAATATTAGAGGGAGAATCAGACTATTGAATAAATCAGCTGACAAGTGATAACACAGATGTGTGGAGAAGCCAGTCTATTGCTGTATTTCCATAAGGTCTGTAGTTTCAATCAGGTACTTGTGGATGAGAATACTGCGTGAGGTCTACTGTTCACAGAACTATTAGTATATCCTTTTTTTTAACAGGAAATTCCCTGTTATTAAAGAAAATGCTATTAACAAATATGTTGATGACCAATGATAGGACGGCATTGTTGCTACGTTCCTTTTTTCACCGTGTCGACGTATATACAACGTTTTTGAAAATTTTGCATTTCAAGGATAATAATATAAAAGGGAAAATGAGCCTCCTTCATACGCCAATATTAGAGTAAAAATCAGACTATAGAATTATCCATAATAAATCAGCTGACAAGTGATTACACAGATGTGTGGTAAATAAATTGCTGTATTTCCAAAAGGTCTATAGTTTCAATCACGGTATTTAGATGAAAACGGTAGGGGTCATGAAATGTGTGCGCAGTGGCCAGCCAGCTAGATTGCGTCATCGCCACCAACCAAGGTTTCTAACACCTATTGGTTAAATTTATGAAACTTATTTATTAAAAACAGATGATTGGATATCATAAAATGACGTCAGCTACACCGGAAATTTAGCACAAACATGCGCGTGACACCTACCGTCTTCTTCTATATACCGTGGCTTCAATCATGTACTTGTGGATGAAAATACTGCGTGAGGTCTACTGTTCACAGAACTACTAGTAACAGCTAATTGTCATTCAAAAGCAAAACCCTACCCTCTAACCTTTGAAACATAATCTTTCATTAATATTGTTGATTGATTTCTATCAGATTTGTATTGAGATATTGGTCGAGACACCAATATAAAACATCTGGTGTGGCCCACTCACACAACTTTCCTTGCCGTTATGAAAATTGATCACCTGATCAATTGTTCCCGCGCATATCAAGTCTACTATTCAAAGATTTGAGCCAGCTGGTGACAGGGCAATAACGCTGGAGACACACATGAGGTCTGCTATCTCTTCATAGTGAATGATTTAATAGAATCAACAATAATTTTTTTGTTTCAATTGAATCTGAAGCCTGATAATTGGGAATCTATCTGAATTGATGGGGCGGAGCTCCTGAAATTTTTACAGATATGAGACTTGTGGCAGTTGAAAGAGCTTATCGATGACTATTTTAGGTATGAATTTGATTAAAATCGTTGGAGCCGTTTCCGAGAAAATCACGAAAAACCCTGTTTTTGACAACATTTTTATCCATTTCAGCCGCCATCTTGAATTGCATTTGATCGAAATTGTTCGTGTCGGATCCTTATAGTGGAAGGACCTTAAGTTCCAAATTTCAAGTCAATCGGTTGATTAGGAATTGAGTTATCGTGTTCACAGACATACACACATACACACACACAGACCAACACCCAAAAATCATTTTTTTGGGACCTTGAAACGTATAGAAAACATGAAATTAGGGTACCTTAATTTTTTTTGGAAAGCAATACTTTCCTTACCTATGGTAATAGGGCAAGGAAAGTAAAAATGAGCCTCTTTCATAAGCCAATATTAGAGTAAAAATCATACTATAGAATTATTCATCATAAATCAGCAGACTAGTGATTACACAGATGTGTGGAGAAGCCAGTCTATTGCTGTATTTCCATAAGGTCTATAGTTTCAATCAGGTACTTGTGGATGAGAATACTACGTGTGGTCTACTGTTCACAGAACTAGTAGTTAACAAAATGTTGATAACTTAATCCTTATATATTCTATCAGATTGAGAACAACTTATCATACACATGATGAACATATGTGTTTGTCAAGTTCCGTTCTATCTAATAGAATCTATAAGGATTAGGTTATTAACATTTTGTTAATAAATAACTTTGGTGTAAACATAGCTTTAATCTCACTATAGAAAGTAGTAGCACAGAATTAAAAAAATAAATTATAGGAGAATAAAAATATATAATAAATAATAATTATATTTCTGTAAATATACAAATATATAAATTATATTATTATAAATTATAAATTATAGCAGTTTTCTCTGGTAGTAGGTTCTGCTAGAAAAGGATAGGAGAGAATGCAGGCAGTTGGAAAATGTCTCAATATGCAAGTTGACAGTGACGGTGATAAATTCGAGTGCATTGTTCCCTGGTGACATAATCAGAGTCAATCAGCTGATAAGACACCGGCGCGGAGAATTCGGATTGATCGTAGCGAGACACGCACGTCGGTCGAGTTGTCCGATTGACCCAATTTCCAACAGATCCAAAATCACTCTTCACAGCAGTGCAGCCAACCTCAAGAGATCACGGTGGTCTTCGTAGTTGGTTGGAAATTCATAATGATTCCTTGTTTGTATCTCTTTAATGAGGAGTATAAATTATATTCATAATGGTTAACTGTTCTTTGATAAGCTAGTATAGTGAGGTCCACGTTATAATGGAAGTGTTTGATTCACATTGGTGCTGCTATCCTTGTCCATCATCTTCGTATCATCTTCCTATAGTGAGGTCCACGTTATAATGGCAGTATTTGATCAACATTAGTGTTGCTATCCTTGTCTGTCATGATCATCTTTGTATCATCTTCCCATAGTGAGATCCACGTTACTAGTAGTTCTGTGAACAGTAGACCTCACGCAGAATTCTCATCCACAAGTACCTGATTGAAACTATAGACATTATGGAAATACAGCAATAGACTGGCTTCTCCACACATCTGTGTAATCACTTGCCCGCTGATTTATGATGAATAATTCTATAGTCTGATTTTTACTCACAAATTGGCGTATGAAGGAAGATCCTTTTTCCTCATATTTTATCCTTGAAATGCAAAATTTCCAAAAATCGTGTATATACGTCGACGCGCAATTAAAAAAGGAGCATACCTGTCGAATTTCATGAAAATCTATTACCGCGTTTCGCCGTGAATGCGCAACATATAAACATATAAGCATTTAAACATTCAAACATTTAAACAAGAGAATTGCTGAACCGTCGACTTGAATCTTAGACCTCACTACGCTCGGTCAATAAAGGCAGTATTTGATTCATATTGGTGTTGCTATCCTTGTCTATCAACCTTGTATCATCTTCATGATTATCTTAGTATCATCTTCCCATAATGAGGTCCACGATATAATAGCAGTATTTGATTCACATCGGTGCTGCTATCCTTGTCTCTTGTCACAAGAGATCACAGAGGCCTTATAAATTTTTTGAGAATTCATAATGATTTACTAATCTTCAAGGAGCTTTGTTAGGAGTTATTATAGTATGGTCCATGTTATAATGACAGAAAAGGATGATAGGAGAACAGCTTTGCCGATTCTCTGCCTTGCCACTCACTGTCTTCTATAGAGGATTGCTAATACCGGTATGTGAGGAAATGGGACCTCACTGGTTCTCATTATGATGGTAGAATTTGATTAATATAGGTGTTGCTATCCTTGTCTATTATTCGACAAAGCAGATAGCGCTTTCAGAAAGTGCAGTGGATACGGAACCATATCTCTCAAATTATCAAATATTTTCCATTAATTGACTGAGCGAAGTGAGGTCTAAGATTCAAGTTTACGGTTTGGCATTTCTCTTAATGTTTATATGTTGCGCATTTACGGCGAAACGCGGTAATAGATTTTCATGAAATTTGACAGGTATGTTCCTTTTTTAATTGCGCGTAGACGTATAGACAAGGTTTTTGGGGATTTTGTATTTCAAGGATAATACAAAAGAATAAAGGAGCCTCCTTCACACGCCTATATTGGAGTAAATATCAGACTATAGAATTATTCATCATAAATCAGCGGGCAAGTGATTACACAGATGTGTGGAGAAGCCAGTCTATTGCTGTATTTCCATAAGGTCTATAGTTTCAATCAGGTACTTGTGGATGAGAATACTGCGTGAGGTCTACTGTTCACAGAACTAATAGTAATAGCATAATCCCCATTGAAATCAAAAAACAATTTCTCCAGTTTTCCCTTATTTGACCTTCAACCTTCACTAATTTCGCCCTAACTAATTCTTTCTAATCCCTAACTAGAGTGAGCAACGGTTTAGCTGACTGTGTACGTATCAGTATGTAATAAAAACTTGATGCCATGAAAACTTGACGTACTGAAGTGAGGTCTACAAAATTTGATTAACATTAGTGTTGCTATACTTCTCTATCATTTGACAAAGCAGATAGCGTTATCCTTTTCTAACTCAGCAATGCTTCCAGACAGTTTTTAACATTTAACAATGTAGAAATATGATTAATAAACAAGATATTCAATCTAAATTGTGAGGATTTATAATTCAATCATTGAGAAATATATTTTATTGAAGAATGAAATATATTTGATTATTTTAAACACGGATGAGCAATTGATATCACATCAGATACCCGGTATCAGCCATCATCTAAAGAAGTCAGCGGCAAGGCAGAGAATCGGCAACGCTGTCTCCTCTACCTTGCTCCACTGCCGTTATAACGTGGACCTCACTTTATAGTAGTGTGAGTGAGGGGTGCCTCGCCCTTGATTTCGAGGCATAGATACTCCCCTCGAAAAAGGTTTAGGGGTGTTGCAAGGGGGTTTTTAGAGGGTTGAAGGGGGATACAGTACCCTGCAACTTCACCACACTTTTGCCCCCCGTTTAGTTGCCGAGTTTACCACCAGACGGCAGCAGCGATCGATGTTTAGAACACTCTGCATTGGAATACCGGCATCCTATAGTGAGGTCCACGTTATAATGGCAGTATTTGATCAGCATTGGTGCTGCTATCCTTGTCTATTATTCCACAAACTGCGCTATCCTTCTCTACCTCTGCAAGGTTAGCAGATTGTTTCTAAACCATGTAGAAATACAATTTTTCCTCGCACACAGGCTTTGTCCATATGAGGAACCTTCTTAAAGTTTTGAATATGTATATTGCATATTGTACTTTAGAAGAAGAATGAAGATAATTTCAATTAATTCACAAAATATTCAATCTCTTCCATGAAAACCTATTGTCCAATCATTAGAAAATAAATCCTATACCATTAAACGAGCAATTTATGTTTATATGTTTAGATGTTTAGATGTTTAGATATTCAAATGTTTAGATGTTTATATGTTTGTATTTTACAGGATATCGAAAACGGTTCTAACGATTCTCACGAATTTCAGAACATAGTAGGTTTATAATATAAAAATTCGATCCCACTAGGTCTCATCCCTGGGAGAACTCGCTGCAGGACATTAAAAGGATAATTATTATTCATCCTTGGAAAAAACAGCTGATAATAATTATTTCGTCGTCTGTTGATGATTTGATTGATTGATTGATTGAGTACTTAATTATGTAGATTACAATATATACTGGCTCATACACTTATATTCAATAGCTTACAATACAGCAAAATTATAGATGAATTTACATAGTATAGACTAAGAAAATAATTATTGAACTGTATATGAACTGTATGATGGAAGTGAGTGAGCGAGTTTGTGTGTGGGACTGTGTCAAAATTATGACTCAGCTGGTGAACTTTTG
>NC_052509.1:66118854-66129957 GCF_014356525.2 Nilaparvata lugens
AGGCTTCAGATGGAATTTAAACAAAAAAATTTGAGTGGAAAAGATTAAGCATAAAAATCTCTACAATTAACGTTCAGTAACATTTTCACCTAAAATTGGAAATAAGCTCGAAGTTCGAGAAAATAAGATTATTTAATTTGCAAACTGTTGGCAAGTGTTGATTCTATTGAATCATTCACTATGAACAGATAACAGACTTCATGTGTCTGCAGCGTTATTGTCCTGTCACCAGCTGGCTTAGATCTTCGAATAGAAGACTAATTCAGATGCGCGGGAACACTAGCGTCAGTTGATCAATTTTCGTAACGGCAAGGAAAGTTGTGTGAGTGGAGTGCGCCACACCAGATTTTTCTCATTCAAATCCATATTATGACTGGATATATATTGTCAAATATCGACAACTCTGAATTGACTCCACTCAAAAATCAAATAATTCATTCTGTCGTATATGGGCTGGCATGGGAATAATGAGATTCAGCACAATTATTTATTCATTTATTCGTGGACAGAATCACAAATCATATAAATATGATTAGGAAGGAACAACAGGCTTGGCCCAAATCTATTCCATTCTAAAATTTTGATAAATCCATAAAATGTCCAAAAAATAGGTTATATTTCTACTGTAAAACGTTCAAGTTCAATTTTCGTCCAAAAATGTATATATAAGCTGAACATTTTGAATTTAGAGAAATTAAATAACCAAACTATATTAAAATATAAATTATATGGCAACACTGATATTTTCTCCACGTCTCAACAACCTATGTTATACAGCCTATAAGATATAGAATTACGAGCAGGGAGGTCGCTTCTATATCTATATCAATAACTTGAAATGTTTTAATCATTGCAGAGCTATTTAGTGGCAAAGAAGGTGATGGTTTATATTTTGATGATTCGTCAAATGGTTCCTTATTTAATTTAGGTGTTAGTGGTCGTTAATGTCTAAACCCTTTTCGTTTAGTCTAAACCCGGTCGTGTGTTAATGGAATGGATATTTCATATCCTTCTAAGAGAATCAACAATTATTTGTTAAAAAATCGCCGATTCATGAAGTTACATCACATTATTATATTATCGTTATTCTAATTGCATTCTATATTTATTCTCATTGATTAATCATCTATACTTTGTGAAATTCGTTGAATAACTAGCATTATCGTCAATTAATGAAAATTATAACATACATAAATAAAGAAATCTAATCTTATCTCATCTTATCTGTCGTTACTATCACGTTCTGTTCACTCCTTGAGATCCGGTTGCTCAGAAGCCTGTTTAATTTTAATCATGATTGAATGCTACAAGAGACAATCAGAGAAAGCTTTATCAGAAGAAGGCTTCTCCAATTATTTCAACATTCAATCAAGGTTACATTTTAACAGGCTTTTGTGCAACCCAGCTCAAGTATTTAGAAGTACTCAGAGTTTGAGTACTCAGAAGCCTGTTTAATTTTAATCATGATTAAATGCTACAAGAGCCAATCAGAGAAAGCTTTATCAGAAGAAGGCTTCTCCAATTATTTCAACATTCAATCAAGGTTAGAATTTAACAGGCTTTTGTGCAACCCAGCCTAAGTATTTATAGATCAAAATGAGGCCTATCCGAATTGTCTCATAATGTTGGAAGAATGTGAGGGGAAATGTCATACTCGGACTAAGAGGTGGGTGTTTCTATGTCCAGATGGGAAGAGCATTTCGGTTTACTGCTTTGTGACATTCCATTTCGAGCGCAAATGCCAGTGACTCGAATGTCAAAGCCACTCCACGAGTTTGTGAATGGACAGAACACGCGATTAAGATGAAACTGCCACCGGAAACTGATCTTCAAGGTCACCGAGAAGCATGTCAATGACCCATTTATAATCTAGGCCAATGACACACTGCTTCTCCTATATCTATTTATACATCCATTCGGCTTCTAAAAATATTGCACTACGTCAATCTACCAGACTGCAACCTATATCTGGAACAGCAAAGCTCAAACGCTGCGGCACATCTAACGCCGTCTACCGGGGTTGAGAGGAACTAAAACACTCACTTAGTTCCTCCAGTTGCCGCTAGATGATGTGGCGCGCCACTTGACGTAGAAGTTTGGATCGATGGGTTCGTGCCCTAATACCGCGCGGGTTGACTGTACTTTATGGTATGGATCACGGACAATGCGAATTATTTATGTCGAAAATACAATACGCCAGCCATTCAATACTCCGACACGCTATTGGGCCTGCGAAATATAACTTATAAATTCTCACTATGCAAAAGCTGCTCTTGAGTTATTGTTTCCTACTTCTGCTGTAAACTATGAAGTTTTCCACATAAATCAAAACAGGAAGAGGTTTCTAGTTGAATTGGATGGAAGAAAAATGATTGAAAATTGTTGAAAACAATGAATTGTTTCATGTTAAATGCTGATTACTCATTAAAATTCATTCAAGATTTATTGAAAAACTATGTCAAACTTTCAAACAATAAAAGCATTCATTTATTGTACAAAATACTACAATCATAATTATGATTATGACATTGGAGGAAAAACAAGGCTGAGCCTGTACTATTTCTTTTCACAAATCTATATATATATATAAAAGCGAAATTGCACTCACTCACTCGCAGAACTAAAAATCTACCGGACCAAAAACGTTCAAATTTGATAGGTATGTTCAGTTGGCCCTTTAGAGGCGCACTAAGAAATCTTTTGGCAATATATTAACTCTAAGGGTTGTTTTTGAGGGTTTAAAGTTCGTCTTTTAGCATGTATATTCTTCTTCTCCCAATCTCTTAATTATAATTGAAATTTCAATATCATATGTTACTATAGAACTATAATCTAGATAGAGTACCTCTTCGAAACAGTTGTTAACTGGCAACTAAATTAATAATTTTGTCAGGTTGGAATTAAGTTAAGTTGACTTTGTTAGGTTGGCACCAAGTTGAAGATTTAAATGCATTTATCGCGGAAAAATTGATTGGCCACTGCTACTTCAATCCTGGGAATATTAGATTACTAGCCTGGACCCCCGACTGGGTTGTCCTAACATATGATAAAAATGCTCAAATGAAAAATGCAGGCGAGCGAAGCGAGCCTGCTGATCCCACTCTTGGACGATCCAGTCGGGGGTCCAGGGGGCGGAGCCCCCTGGCTAGACAGATATGGCGAGCGAAGCGAGCCTGACGGCTAGTTTTGATATATAGTTAATATTGTCCAAAGGTGTAGGTTATGATATCACTTGATTTTTGGTCCAGGAATAAATGATTTGAATTGTTTATAAATACTAATTGTATGACATCAACGCATTAATGATATCCAATGATAAGAAATTTGTTGGGTTTTTATAGTTTCGTTCCAGAGTTAAAGTCTTTTTTGAAACTTTTAAGAGCTTGGCTAATGTCTTTCCAAGAAAAGATTCTCTTGATGCAACACTGACATGAGTATGAATATGTTTATAAGAAAACAGGTTCTAATAATATACAGATTAAACATTATATACATTTTTTTCTCTTTTCGATAATTAGAATCGTGAGAAATATATCGTAGAGTAGTAATGGTTTTTTAATACATTCATTTAAAATAATAATGACAGACTATATTTTTGTTAATATTCAAGATAAATTGTAGTCTACTGGTTGTTTAATATTTTTGTCCACAATGGTTTGCAGACGTCACGGAGTGCAAGAGATTTTTAATAAATGCTGGACTCAAAAATCAATGGATTTCATTTTTGTATAATTCTAAATCAAGTTATAATCATTATGTAAATTTTTGTAATGATGAATAACTTTTTTTTCTGTATGTTGATCACGAATACTGGTTAGAGTGGTCAACTTAGTTCCTACTTTTTTAAATTGTGATTTGTTATGTTTTTTGTGAAAGGAATCAATAAAAAATTTCATTTCAGTTATTTATCATTTATTATTCATCATTATTTATTTATACATTGATAGTTACAATATCATTTCATGATGATTGGGAAAGGGACAACAGGCTTAGAGCTCAAAACTGTTGAAATTGTCTAGAAATTATCCATATCTGAAATATAGCTATCATGATTTAGCGTGGGAAAATTCGTTTCAGTGGGAATCCTAATATGTAAACCATGAGTTTAGTTTCACTTCTTGTGTAGTTGAGAAGTTGATATTGTGGTAATTATTCATATTGGATAAAAAAGACTAAGAAATTGTCAATAAACCACTGATTTATTGATAATTAGAAAGACCGGTTTTGGTTATTACACCATTGTCAATCTCTGATAAACTAAAACTAAATACAAGAGCAGCAGAATTTATACTAGTAGGCGAGTACTGCTATTGGTCGAGGGCAAGTGCTAGGCCAATGGCAGGCGCTCATGCCCTTTACCAATAGCAGTACTCGCCTACTAGTATAAATTCTGCTTCTCTTGTATTTATTTTCAGTTTATCAGAGATTGACAATGGTGTAATAACCGAAACCGGTCTTTCTAATTATCAATAAATCAGTGGTTTTTTGACAATTTCTTAGTCTTTTTCATTCAATATGAGTTTAGTAGTTCTTGAAGAGACGACCTTTTATAATATTAGTGAAACTTGGAATAGTTTTATCATAATTTTCACTATTTTTATGTTCACGTTTTTGAAGGGATGGATTCAAAGATCCAAAGGTTCAAAGAACCTCTCACACGTCAACCGAAGCTTAATGTGTGTTCCAAAGTATCATTAATTTCATCGATTAGTCACATTCACATTATAGGCCTATACTTTAAGATAAGATAAGATAAGATAAGATAAGATAAGATAAGATTCTTTATTTCGCAACCAATACTGAGCAATATTATACTGAGTGTACCACGTGAGGCATAACAGCCGAAAACCGAAGGTTGTTTTTCTTATTCTTCTTCCCCTTCTCCTTTTTCTCCTCCACCTTCTTCTTCTTCTTCTTCTTCTTCTTCTTCTTCTTCTTCTTCTTCTTCTTCTTCTCTTCTTCTTCTTCTTCTTCTTCTTCTTCTTCTTCTTCTTCTCTTCTTCTCTTCTTCTTCTTCTCTTCTCTTTCTTCTTTTTCTCCTTCTTCTACTCCTTCTCATTTTATTCTTCTTCATCTTTTCCTTCTTCCTCTTTTCTTCTTCTCCTTCTTCTTCATCCTCTTCTCTTCCTCTCCTCCTTCCGTCTTCTTCCTTTTCTCCCGTCTTTTTCTTCTTCTTCTGCTTGTCCTGTCTTCCTCTTCCCTGTCTTCTCCTTCTTATTCCTTCATCTTCTACTTTTTCCACTTTTCCACCTAAATCTTATTCTTCTTCATCTCCTCCTCCTCCTCATCCTCCTCCTCCTCCTCCTCCTCTCCTTCTCCTCCTTCTCAATCTTCTCCACCTTTTTCTTCTTCTTTTTCTTCTTCTTCATCTCTCACTTCTCCAGTCAACACTTCAGTTCAGTTCCAAAAGCAAGATACTATAGTGAAGTGTATGTCAAGCAAAACTAACTCATTTAGTGCGCAATTCAAGGAGAGAGAGAGAGCAAGTAAAGCAAGTGGCAGAGTAATCTATTTATTTATACGAGGCATTCCACCATAATAAACCAGCTGCTTCAGGAAAGCTCATAAAATGATCTCAAACGGAGAGAGGCCATTACAACGTTTATGTTTCATCATTATTGTATAAGACGTATCATGATGTGTTCAAAACTGAGCTATCTTCAAACGGATAACTATGTATTATGTCTGCAATGTGGCGATTCCTACGGTGGCGTTTCCTACGAACACGATAACCGTGGCGTTTTCTACGTACTAGAATCCGATCTTGGACTTTCCTACGAAAAACTGCTGCCAAAAACTATGTATTATTTTGTTGGCAACGTGACACTTCCTGAGGTGGCGTTTCCTACTAACCAATTTAGCGTGGCGCTTCCGACGAACCAAAACTTAACCGTGGACTTTATTACGAAGAACCATCAGTTAACTCCTACAAAATACCATGGGGAAAAGTATATAAGATGTATAGTATAAGATGGTAAGAGATAGAGGAATAGATGTTAAATCTCATGGTAAAAGTCGTCTAGTTTCAAATTTCAAGCCGATTTTTGTTAATTCAAGCTAATTACAGTCGACTACTGTTTATTATTACTATTTTGTTGGGGTGAGAGTGTAAAGGTGCGTACAGATTTACGCGCCGCGAACATGAGCAATTCACTTTCAATCAGCTGATGCCAAGCTTTTTATATCTGTATCTTACCGTTTCTGTAAAAATACAGATATAATCAGCTGTTTGAATTGAATTTCTCATGTTCGCGGCGCGTATATCTGTACGCACCTTAAGAACGGCACAGAATAAGAGACTACCAGCGTAACATAGCTTCACCATAATCAACTACTAGGACTATTGGCTTCAGTTAACAGTGAAATTTGAAACATGAAGGTTTCAGTTCTTCGTAGGAGAGTCCACGATCGAATTTTGGTTCATGGGAAACGCCACACTTTATAGGTTCCTAGGTAACGCCACCCAAGGAAATGCCACTTCACTGTTTTGTCAGGGTTTTTTAAACGGTATCTTTATCAAAGCATAACCTTTGTCATGGTTGAGTTTTGGTTCATTGAAAACGCCACGCTCAATTGGTTCCTAGGAAACGCCACCCAAGGAAATGCCACTTCACTGTTTTGTCAGGGTTTTTTAAACGGTATCTTTATCAAAGCATAACCTTTGTCATTGTTGAGTTTTGGTTCATTGAAAACGCCACGCTCAATTGGTTCCTAGGAAACGCCACCCAAGGAAATGCCACTTCACTGTTTTGTCAGGGTTTTTTAAAAGGTATCTTTATCAAAGCATAACCTTTGTCATGGTTGAGTTTTGGTTCATTGAAAACGCCACGCTCAATTGGTTCCTAGGAAACGCCACCCAAGGAAATGCCACTTCGCTGTTTTGTCAGGGTTTTTTAAACGGTATCTTTATCAAACCATAACCTTTGTCAGGGTTGAAAGTGCTCAGTTTCCAAAACAAAACCTCATCGGTTCAATTATGGGGTGTTGAGGGACCGCTTTGAAAGCCCTTATTTATTCATGATCATTCGACATTGTTATCATGAACAGTGTTCCAATTTAATAGACTGGAATTCGCCGTTTACTGTTATTGCTCTATCTCGCTCCCTGCACTTTCTCTCTCTCTCCATCTATCTACCATTGTTCCCCCTCCATCACCATCTCTCTCTTCAGCTTTTCATAATTTATTCAAGCAACTATTTCGTCTGTCGCTAACAATGCACTGAGATTAAACTTCGCCGACTGCCAAGTCCGTTTATTCGTTCTAATCAAATTAAGAGCGCCCTTTCAGCGAGAACTCGCTGATTATAACGATATAAAGTGCGCGTCAGATATATTATTTGAATGTGACATTTCACTGAGCCGGAGTGTTGAATGTGTTCTGCCGTTCACTGCTGCAAAGTTAGTCACTGGAAAATGGGAGCTGGAGCTCGGAAAACTGTTGTTGGCTTGAATTTTCGTGATGAAAACTGTTTGAAAATCAAAAATGTGAGAGCAGATTTAAATCAGATATCAAACTACATGGAAAATATCTGAGTCAAAATATCAAACACCCCGATATGAGGTTCTCTTTTAGTTCGTTATAATTCTTTTCTGAAATATTATGAAAAAAAAATAGTGTGTTTTACTTGAACGTGGATGTCTTTTGCAGTGATCGAATGAAATTCAGTCATTCATGATATATGATTAGGGTACTATTCAGGTTTTCGTTTTTATCTAGCACCATTCATGATTTAGCCATGGAGAGAAAATAGCATAACTTTTGCTATTTTTCCACTATAATTCAACTCAACAATAGTTATTTGTGCAACTAGTGCGCAAAGTGACAGTTTGCTGCACCGAAAGAAACGTTTACTTCTACGGAATGGTTTCTTGAGTGCAGCAGAGGAACTTTGCGCACGTATTTCACATTAAGTTTTTCCTACAGTTACCATTGAATATGAAAAGTGGGTAATTATGGGTAAAATTGCATGAAATGCATCAAATGTTTTTCTGTGTAATTTTATTATTGATAAAACCTCAATCCTAAAATCCTAAAGTCCTCGTTGTCCTTGGTTATAATATATAATGTAATAATTAGCGCGTTGTGCTTGGTTGCACCTCTGCTCACTATAGCAGCCACAGCAGTCACTGTTACCAACTTCATTTTGATTTTGCTGCACTGTTGCTCCATATAACCTACTAAGTATTTTGCGTTGCCATGTTGCAAATCTGGAGTGCAGAAAAATTTTTCCCGCACTAGAGCGGAAAAGTGATTCTTTGCGTTCTGTAATCAGTGCAGCAATGGCCACTTTTCAACGTAACTGTAGGAAAAGAATATTTCTGAACTCAATAGCAAGATAGCACAAAATAATAGTTGAAAAAAAGGGGGAGATAATATTTTTGTCATAGTCATTCAATTTCAGCTGTTTTACATCCATGAAATCAAGCCGGTAAACAGCTGATTGTAGAACAATAATGAACATTATGATTCTCATTACAGCATACTATGTGATGCGGGTTGCATACATATCCCCTTGTCTATGCTATACAATCAAATCTATTATTAATATAATATAGTGAGATCCACGTTATAATGGGAGTGTTTGATCAGCAATGGTATTGCTATCCTTGTCTATCATTCAACAAAGCGGATAGCCCTATCTCTCTCTCGCTTTGCTCTGTTGCCAGATCACCTTTTAACAATGAAGAATTAATAATCAATTAACTGAACATTTCATCTTGATTGTGAAAATTCATTATGAAATTATTAAGAAATATAATTCACCTGTTCAATATAGTATATTTCGCATCTAGAGCAGAAAAGAGATTTTTCAAGTACGAGAAATCGGTTCAAGTACGAGTGCCGGTTGCAAACAGCGGTTAAATTTTAACCGTGATTAATTCCACGAGAACCAATCAGAGATGCTGTCTTTTCAAAAACGCCTTCTCTGATTGCTTCTCGTGAAATTAAATCACGGTTAAAATTTAACAGGCTGTTGTGCAACCGGGCCTGAGGCCGTAGGCCGAGGACTAGAAAAGATTGAGAGCCGGAAAAACATTTTTGCCCGTGGTGCGAACGAAATTTTTAGCCACACAGGTATTGCTGACAAAATAAATAAAGAATACTCGTTATCATACCTATCTCTTGATTTTAGTGGTAGAAGATTTGCAGTCAGGATTTCAGATTCTTTTAAAATTTCACTTGGAATATCACGGGCGTCGTCATCTACAAGCATTTTTGGAAATTCGGAATGCGCTAATCAACAATAAATAATTGAATAAAAATGGTTGCGAAGCGAATGCTGAATTAGTTTGATTCGAAATTCGAACTGAAATAAAGGCGACTTCAGATGAAGAAAGTTGACACTCGCCCGATCTAGTGGATGACTTATCAACTACGGACTTCCATGAGCGGCTGGAAAGAGTACTCTTCCGGCCTAGGCTGGAAAGAAACCTGCTTCTTACGTCAGACGAGAGTCGTCTGCAAACAAGGTCTTTCTGATCTACGTAGGGACTGGAAAACAGCTGCTTTCTGTGCAGTGTGGCGAAAAAATATAATTGATAATTTTAAACGAGAATGAATAGTTGATATTACATCAATAAACCTGTATCAGCTACCGTCCATAGAAGGCATTGACAAGACAGTGGTTCGGCAACGTTTTTCTGCTATCTTTCTCCACTGCTATTATAACGTGGACCTCACTATAGCAATCCTCAACAGTAGATCTGCTCAATCAGCTCATCCACTTATAAGCTTGTTATTGATATAAATAGTAGAACGTCGATAATTCGGACGTCAAAAATCCGGACCGTCAATAATCCGGATTCGTCTCTGGCAAGAAATAAGCTGCAAAAAACGAACCACTACCGCTAGCAGATCAGAAGACAATCACTGATTTTTTTTTTTAAACTGAAATATGTAGTGTCTGGTGTTTTTACTGTGCGTTGTACACATGTTGCTGTAAATAAAATTTTTTTTAACTGAAAAATGTAGTGTCTGGTGTTTTTACTGTGCGTTGTACACATGTTTCTGTAAATAAAATACGATACAGTGCTTTAAAAACGTGTTTTGCCTTATACTCTACCTATCAATAGGTATATATACTGGCAAATAGGCAATATATACTGGCTTATACACTTATATACAATAGCTTACAATACAGCAAAGTTATAGATGAATTTACATAATATAGACTAGGAAAATAATTATTAAACTGTATATGATATGAAAAAGCAATTTGTAATATGATAACTATAGATAATAATCATATTGTTATGCATCTACATGAATTGGCGGAGCTTTGGACATATCAATGTCCATTCTTCGGATATTTTTAATATTCTTTCCGAAGAATGGACATTGATATGTCCAAAGCTCCGCCAATTTATGTAGATGCATAACAATATGATTACTATCTATAGTTATTACAAATTGCTTTTTCATATCATATACAGTTCAATAATTATTTTCTTAGTCTATATTATGTAAATTCATCTATAATTTTGCTGTATTGTAAGCTATTTGTATAGCCAATATATTGTAATCTACATAAATAAAGTACTCAATCAATCAATCAATCAATAATTGAATACTATATATGCAATTTTAAAAGCTTTGTTTCTGGAATAGTGCGTGCTGACCGTTTTTTTAACGTGATTTCAATAATCCGGATAATTTGATAATCCGGATGGGATCCGGTCCCAATCAATCCGGATTATTGACGTTCTACTGTAATTTTATTTCTAGTATGACGGATAGAATCATGATGTTTTGGTCTCATATATTATATTGGTTGGAAGTCGCAAGTTAATTTGTAGCATACCCGTATACTTCTGTATTTTATTGCAGCATATTCCAGCATAGTTGAGTTCCAGCAAATTACTCACCTGTAACAGAAAAACAAAATCAAGACTTAGTGAATGAAATCATTATAATAGGTATAACAGTAGCAAGCTTAGTGAAATATATGACTAAAATTTAAAAAAAAGTTTCATTACAATCAGATTTTTCATCAATGAAGCAATTTGCATGAAAATTAATGCTCTAACAAGTCTACCTCACAAATCAAGGATTTTACATCAAGACTAGTAGTTCTGTGAACAGTAAACCTCACGCAGTATTCT